>NC_079197.1:188509717-188794717 GCF_029499605.1 Hyla sarda | reverse complement strand
CGTGTGTGTGTGTATGTGTGTGTATGTATATGTATGTATGTGTGTATGTATGCGTGTTTGTGTGTGTGTATGTGTGTGTATGTGTGTGTATGTGTGTGTATGTATGTGTGTGTATGTGTGTGTGTGTGTATGTTCCAGCATCACTATCAAATGGCTAAATATATTAACATGATATTTGGCACACATGTTACTTATATGACAACAACAAACATAGGATAGGTAATTTTAACCCTTACTCACCCCCATTTGTGAGGGTCGGGTTTTTGTTTAAAGTCCAATGCAAATCTATGGGAAATGTATGTTCCAGCATAACTTCCGTACGGTTGGAGATATATTGAAAATACTTGGTCACGTGTTACTTATATGTCAAATAAAAATATATAATAGTTAAATTAACCCCTAATCTACCTCCATATGTGACGGATGTGCTTTTTGTTTCAAGTCCCATGCAAGCATTTGGACATCCAGTGCCTTACTCCACAAGCTCAGCATCTCCTGGTGAATTTGTCAGTCCGGCTGGCAAGCCACACCCTCCCGCATTCCATGCCCCATCTTGCAAAAACACGTCCATGCTTTAAGCCACACCCCTTTTATTTTCAGCGTACAATATCTTTACCACAACTCAGCCCAACCAAAGGACGGGATATGAGGATTAGAAATGAGGATTAGATATGGGGACGGGATATGAGGACAGGATATGGGGATGGGATATGGGGATAGCATATGAGGATTGCATATGAGGACAGGATATGAGGTCAGGATATGAGGTCAGGATATGGGGACGGGATATGAGGTCAGGATATGAGGACAGGACATGAGGATCAGACCTGAGGATGGGACATGAGGTCAGAACATGTAGACGGGATATGGGGATGGGATATGAGGTCAGGATATGGGGACGGGATATGAGGATGGGACATGAGGTCGGAACATGTGGACGGGATATAGGGATGGCATTTGAGATTGAGATGTGAGGTCGGTATATGAGGAGGGGATGTGGGTCAGGATTTAAGGACGAGATATGAGGACAAAAGCTTCCTACTTTGTTGCATTTCATCCCCCACAAGGATAAGGGATAAGGTAGGAAAAACTGGGCAGCACCGGGTACTCAGCTAATATATATATATATATATATATATATATATATATATATATATATATATAAATATATATATATATATATATATATATATATATATATATATATATAACTATTAGGTTCCATAGAAAGTACAGTTGCCTCCTAAGAACCTGTACATTGACAAACAGAGCCGCTGTCATTCTCTCATATGGAGTAATAAAACCTCCCATGGGCACACAGATGTAACACGGCTACTTTAAATACAGATCCATAAGTGTGTGTGACTTGTGCATGAAACCATAGTCTGAAGGTCAGAAGGTCAAATCCCTGGCGAATAACTCAGGATGGATGTGCTGCTCTGCTGAGGTTCAAATTCCAATAGCAATGCATAAAATATATAGCTGATCATTCTTCATTCTTCTCTTTATTGTTATTATTATTATTTATTTATTTATTTATTTATTTATTTTTTTTACCAGGTGCCCCTTTAAGTATTCCATAATGTTTTATCTATGCATGGATTATACATATGCAAAATATATATAAAAAAAAAAGGTTAAGGGTAAACAAAATTATGACTTGTATTAATAATTACTTATATTCATTAGGGAGTAAGGAGCAGGCTCAGGAGCTCTGTTATACAGCTGTCACTCCACTAACACCCCCCCCCCCCCTCCTGTGAAATAATTGTGAGGGACCGTGCTTTTAGGCTTGTCATCTTAGTACTCCTAGTACACCCTGATGACAGCTGATGTATTCTTCTTAGTACTCCTAGCGCACCCCGATGAAAGCTGATGTATTCTTCTTAGTACTCCTAATGCACCCTGATGAAAGCTGATGTATTCTTCTTAGTACTCCTAATGCACCCTGATGAAAGCTGATGTATTCTTCTTAGTACTCTTAGTACACCCTGATGAAAGCTGATGTATTCTTCTTAGTACTCCTAGTACACCCTGATGACAGCTGATGTATTCTTCTTAGTACTCCTAGTGCACCCCGATGAAAGCTGATGTATTCTTCTTAGTACTCCTAGTGCACCCTGATGAAAGCTGATGTATTCTTCTTAGTACTCCTAGTACACCCAGATGAAAGCTGATGTATTCTTCTTAGTACATCCTGATGAAAGCTGATGTATTCTTCTTAGTACTCCTAGTGCACTCCGATGAAAGCTGATGTATTCTTCTTAGTACTCCTAGCGCACCCCGATGAAAGCTGATGTATTCTTTTTAGTACTCCTAGTGCACTCCGATGAAAGCTGGTGTATTCTTCTAAGTACTCCTAGTACACCCCAATGAAAGCTGATGTATTCTTCTTAGTACTCCTAGTACACCCTGATGACAGCTGATGTATTCTTCTTAGTACTCCTAGTGCACCCCGATGAAAGCTGATGTATTCTTCTTAGTACTCCTAGTGCACCCTGATGAAAGCTGATGTATTCTTCTTAGTACTCCTAGTACACCCAGATGAAAGCTGATGTATTCTTCTTAGTACATCCTGATGAAAGCTGATGTATTCTTCTTAGTACTCCTAGTGCACTCCGATGAAAGCTGATGTATTCTTCTTAGTACTCCTAGCGCACCCCGATGAAAGCTGATGTATTCTTTTTAGTACTCCTAGTGCACTCCGATGAAAGCTGGTGTATTCTTCTAAGTACTCCTAGTACACCCCAATGAAAGCTGATGTATTCTTCTTAGTACTCCTAGTACACCCCGATGAAAGCTGATGTATTCTTCTTAGTACTCCTAGTGCACTCCGATGAAAGCTGATGTATTCTTCTTAGTACTCCTAGTGCACTCCGATGATAGCTGATGTATTCTTCTTAGTACTCCTAGTACACCCCGATGAAAGCTGATGTATTCTTCTTAGTACTCCTAGTGCACCCCAATGAAAGCTGATGTATTCTTCTTAGTACTCCTAGTGCACCCTGATGAAAGCTGATGTATTCTTCTTAGTACTCCTAGTGCACCCTGATGAAAGCTGATGTATTCTTCTTAGTACTCCTAGTGCACCCTGATGAAAGCTGATGTATTCTTCTTAGTACTCCTAGTGCACCCTGATGAAAGCTGATGTATTCTTCTTAGTACTCCTAGTGCACCCTGATGAAAGCTGATGTATTCTTCTTAGTACTCCTAGTACACCCCGATGAAAGCTGATGTATTCTTCTTAGAACTCCTAGTACACCCTGATGAAAGCTGATGTATTCTTCTTAGTACTCCCAGTGCAGCCCGATGAAAGCTGATGTATTCTTCTTAGTAATCCTAGTGCACTCCGATGAAAGCTGATGTATTCTTCTTAGTACTCCTAATAAACCCTGATGAAGGCTGATATATTCATCTTAGTTCTCATTGTGCACCCTGATGAAGTCTAAAGTATTCATCTTACTTCTCCTAGTGTACCCTGATGAAGGCTGAAGTATTCATCTTAGTTCTCCTAGTATACCCTTATGAAGAGTGAAGTATTCCCTACCCTGATAAAGGCTAAAGTTTTCAACTTAGTACTCCTAGTGTACCCTGATGAAAGCTGATGTATTCTTCTTAGTACATCCTGATGAAAGCTGATGTATTCTTCTTAGTACTCCTAGTGCACTCCGATGAAAGCTGATGTATTCTTTTTAGTACTCCTAGTGCACTCCGATGAAAGCTGGTGTATTCTTCTAAGTACTCCTAGTACACCCCAATGAAAGCTGATGTATTCTTCTTAGTACTCCTAGTACACCCTGATGACAGCTGATGTATTCTTCTTAGTACTCCTAGTGCACCCCGATGAAAGCTGATGTATTCTTCTTAGTACTCCTAGTGCACCCTGATGAAAGCTGATGTATTCTTCTTAGTACTCCTAGTACACCCAGATGAAAGCTGATGTATTCTTCTTAGTACATCCTGATGAAAGCTGATGTATTCTTCTTAGTACTCCTAGTGCACTCCGATGAAAGCTGATGTATTCTTCTTAGTACTCCTAGCGCACCCCGATAAAAGCTGATGTATTCTTTTTAGTACTCCTAGTGCACTCCGATGAAAGCTGGTGTATTCTTCTAAGTACTCCTAGTACACCCCAATGAAAGCTGATGTATTCTTCTTAGTACTCCTAGTACACCCCGATGAAAGCTGATGTATTCTTCTTAGTACTCCTAGTGCACTCCGATGAAAGCTGATGTATTCTTCTTAGTACTCCTAGTGCACTCCGATGAAAGCTGATGTATTCTTCTTAGTACTCCTAGTACACCCCGATGAAAGCTGATGTATTCTTCTTAGTACTCCTAGTGCACCCCAATGAAAGCTGATGTATTCTTCTTAGTACTCCTAGTGCACCCTGATGAAAGCTGATGTATTCTTCTTAGTACTCCTAGTGCACCCTGATGAAAGCTGATGTATTCTTCTTAGTACTCCTAGTGCACCCTGATGAAAGCTGATGTATTCTTCTTAGTACTCCTAGTGCACCCTGATGAAAGCTGATGTATTCTTCTTAGTACTCCTAGTGCACCCTGATGAAAGCTGATGTATTCTTCTTAGTACTCCTAGTACACCCCGATGAAAGCTGATGTATTCTTCTTAGAACTCCTAGTACACCCTGATGAAAGCTGATGTATTCTTCTTAGTACTCCCAGTGCAGCCCGATGAAAGCTGATGTATTCTTCTTAGTAATCCTAGTGCACTCCGATGAAAGCTGATGTATTCTTCTTAGTACTCCTAATAAACCCTGATGAAGGCTGATATATTCATCTTAGTTCTCATTGTGCACCCTGATGAAGTCTAAAGTATTCATCTTACTTCTCCTAGTGTACCCTGATGAAGGCTGAAGTATTCATCTTAGTTCTCCTAGTATACCCTTATGAAGAGTGAAGTATTCCCTACCCTGATAAAGGCCAAAGTTTTCAACTTAGTACTCCTAGTGTACCCTGATGAAGTCTGAAGTATTGCAGTGTATTGATGCAGGGATTGCCTTTTCAAGTTCCCAAGAGGGACTTAAAATATAATAGAAAAATATAATAAAAAAATAAATGATATGTAACAAATATAATATCAGCAAAGTCTTTAAAGGTCTAAACGTCTAGAAGTTTTTCTTTACAGTCACCTTGCCTTTTAAAACAAACAACAACAACAAAAATTATAAAAAAAAAAAAAAAAAAACTCATCTACCCCAAAGGCTTTGTTCACACTTTTGGATGAGTTGTCCAGCACGATAGTTCTACTTTAGTTATTATTCATTTTCCGTCTTTGTTTCTCTGTTGTGTAATTATTCTGATTTCTTTCTCTCTATGCACAACTTTTTATAAAAACGTATCTAATGTGTTTGACTTTGAAAATATAAAAATATGGCTTAAAATATCATAATCTCTTGTCTATTTTAGTGAGATCCAAAGTTACGAATCTTTCTTCTTGTAATGAAGATAATCAACATGAAGAAAATAATGTTTTTTTGTATTTTTTTGTCTGTGTGTGTTTTTATTTAAGTAGATGAAAAGAAAACTGTATTACGCTAAGACATTTAAGGTCAGCGGTGGATTTCGGATGAATTATAAGATGATTATATGTCTGAGCAAGAAGAAAAAATGCCAATCCAAACATAAGACATTTGTTTTTCTTCATCTGCTGGGCACTAAGTCCATTTCAAAAGAGGCCGAGAGAGAGGAAGACAAATTCACAGAGACGCCCTTTGATGGCTAATAAAAATAAATGGAAGCGAGTAATGGAAGGTCATAGTAAGAAGGAGCGGGGAGAGCTTAAAATATTAAATTGTAATGGTGAAGAAAGACTAAAGGGCTTAGACAAAATTAACAAAGGTGGATTACTCTGATATGGGATTGTAAAATAAAGGGAAATGAACAGATGGCTAAGACTAAGATTTCAATAATCTACATTTAGTTGAAAGTATGTCGTCCATTCAGTATTTTACTCTATGTCTGTATAAATGGCGAGGTATATCAATGCAGCATACGGGCTACAAGAGGATGCCAGATAAAGTCTTCACGGCAATTTTCATTGTATAAGTTTGACTGTCCCCAAGGGCATATGTAGATCCAGATATGTAAAAAAGGGGAAAGAGACAGAGAGCGCAAATCTATGTGCCGTTATTCCTTTACTTTAGTATAGAAAGTCAGAAGAAAATGGTACGCTCACCTTCCGGTGTTATGCTAAGAGCACAACACCTGTGATTGCCTTGAGACTCAACAGCATGGAGTCTGGGGTAAAGGTGCAGCCTGGATCAGCCCGTCTTGGAGATCCCGTGGACCGTCTTCATATAAGAGTTATTGAATGTTTGTAGGAAAATGATCCTTCACGGCGCTCCTTTGTTGAAAGTGGTCATAAACCGATGCGGACAAAGGTTAAAATAAAAATGAAGGACTTTATTCTTAATAGCGCTACGGACTACGCGTTTCATCATTGGACCTGAGGAAGGGGGGAGCAAGCCCCCAGAAATGCGTAGTTCGTAGCGCTATTAAGAATAAAGTCCTTCATTTTTATTTTAACCTTTGTCCGCATCGGTTTATGACTACTTTCAACAAAGGAGTGCCATCAAGGGCATGTGTACCACAGAGATGAATTACTTGGAGAAAGGGGCCCAAAAAGTGGCATAGCCCAAAGACACGTTGAAAACTCCAGTAAAAAAAAAAGGGTACAAGATATTATAGGGGTACTCCCCCCCAGACATCTTATCCCCTATCCAAAGGATAGGGGATAAGATGTCTGATAGCAGGGGTCCTGCTGTGATCTCCCTGCTGCACCCAGCATTTGTTTAAAGTTCCAGGTGCAGCGCCAGAGGCTCATGGCGTCATATCCACGCCCCAATCGTGATGTCACGACAATGCCCCCACAATGCAAGTCTATGGGAGGGGGGAGTGACTGCCGTCACACCCCCTCCCATTGACTTGCATTGAGGGTGAAGGCCATGATATCACGAGCGGGGCTTGGCCGTGAAGTCGCAAGCCTCTGCCCATCATCACCAGTCATCCAGCACAGAGCGAAGTTTGCTCCATGCACCGGATGTCTGGGGTGCTGCAGCTGAGATCGCGGGACCTCCGCAATCAGACATCTTATCCCCTATCCTTTGTCTAGGGGTGGAGTACCCCTTTAACATCTTAACGACATTGGACAAAAATGTACGTCTTGGTGCCCTGGTACTTAACGCACCAAGACGTGCATTGTCGTCCTGTATGTGTCCGCGAACACCGGAGTGGTGCTCGCGTCATGCGCAGCAGGTCCCGGCTGCAATTAGCAGCCATGGACCCGCCGGTAATGGTGCACTTCAGCAATCATGCTGATATGTGCAATTAACCCCTCAGATGCTGTGATCAATACAGATCACGGCATCTGCAGCAGTGTGGTCACTAAAATTGATGATCAGATCGCTCGCGGCACTGCGGGGATTTGATCATCCATAGTGGTGGACAAAGGTCCCCTCTCCTGCCTATGTCCGTCTCTTGGGGTCTTCTGCTCTAGTCTGAGATCGAGAAGCCTAGAGCAGAAGATCGCCGATAACACTGATCAGTGCTATGTCCTATGCATAGCACTGAACAGTATTAGCAATCAAGTGATTGCTATAAATAGTCCCCTATGGGGACTATTAAAGTAAAAAAAAAAGTAATACAAATAAAATAAAATGTATAAAAATTGAAAAATCCCCTCCCCCAGTAAATCGTTACTTTTTCCCATTTTACCTCATAAAGTGTAAAAAAAATAATAAATAAAAATAAACATATTTGGTATTGCCGCGTGTGCAAAAGTCTGAACTATCAAAATATTATGTTATTGATCCTGTATGGTGAACGGCGTAAACAAAACAAAAAAGTCAAAAATTGCTGCTTTTTTGTCATATAATATTCCAAAAAAAAAAAATTATTAAAAGTTTCATATATGCAAATGGAGTATCAAAAAAAAGTACAGGTCATAGTGCAAAAACTGAGCCCTCATACTGCTGTTTATACGGAGAAATGAAAAAGTTTTAGGTCGGTCGTCAAAATAGACGGATTTTAAACACACTAATTGGGTTAAAAAGTTTGAGATTTTTTTAAAGCGGTAGAATGATAGAAAAGTATGTAATCATGGGTAACATTTTTATCATATTGACCCACAGAATAAAGAAAACATCATTTTTATCATAAATTGTGCAGCAAAACTAAACCTTCCAAAATTGCTAAAAAATGTATTTCCAATTTCCCCACACAAATTGTATTTTTTACAGTTTGTTATACATTTTTATGGTAAAGTGAGTGATGTCGTTACAAAGGGCAACTGGTCATGCAAAAAACAAGCCCTCATACTTGTCTGTGGATGAAAATGTAAAAGTTATGATTTTTAGAAGACGAGGAGGAAAAAATGAAGATGCAAAAATAAAATTGGCTGCTTTTTTTTAAATGAACTGGTGTCTGAAAGTTACACAGATTTGGAAATTACTTCTATTTAAAAATCTTAATCCATTCAGTACTAATTAGCAACTATGTGCTACATTGGAAATTCTTTTCTTTTTGATTTTCTTTTTTGTCTTGTCCACAGTGCTCTCTGCTGACACCTCTGTCCATGTCCGGAACTGTCCAGAGCAGCATAGGTTTGCTACGGGGATTTTTTCCCGATCAGGTGTCAGCAGAGAGAACTGTGGACAAGACAAAAAAGAAATTCAAAAAGAAAATAATTTCCTCAGTAGCATACAGCTGCTAATAAGTACTGAAAAGATTTTTTAACCTCTTCAGGACATAGGGCGTATGGATACGCCCTGCATGCCGAGTCCTTAAGGACCGAGGGCGTATCCATACGCCCGTGGGAATTCCGGCCCCCACCGCTAGCCGGTTGGGGACCGGAGCCGGATGCCTGCTGAAATCGTTCAGCAGGCATCCCGGCATATCGCCCAGGGGGGTCATTATGTCCCCCCATGTCGGCGATCGCCGCAGATCGCTGGACAATTCAGTCCAGCGATCTGCGGCGATTCCGGGTCAATCGGGTCTCCAGTGACCCGGTGACCCGGAATTACTGGCTGTTCGGGGCCGTCTCTGACGGCCCCGAACAGCCAGAGCCTGCAGGGGTGAGGTGGCACTGGTGCCACCTCACGATCGCCCTGATTCGTCGGCCGGATTACCGGCCGACCAATCAGGGCGCCTGCTGCGGGTGTCACTCCCGCACCCGCTCCGCCCCTCTTCCGGAGGACGTGAGCGGGTGCGGGACGTGCACCCCGGGTGCTGGGGACCCCGATCCCCGGCGCCCCTGTTGGGATCGGGGCCCCAGGAGCAGCTGCGGCGGCGGAGACGACGAGGGACTGACCTGTGCGGCGAGGATCGTTGGAGGTGAGTGACAGCCTCCTGCTGTTGCTTAGCAACAGATCCCAGCATGCAAAAAGGGCATGCTGGGAGCTGTAGTTATGCAACAGCAGGAGGCAGACCACCACAACTCCCAGCATTCCCTTATGGGCATGCTGGGACTTATGGTTTTGCAACAGCTGGAGGCACATTCTTTCTATGGAAAAGTGTACCTTCAGCTGTTGTATAACTACAACTCCCAGCTTGCACAAACAGCTAAAGTGCATGCTGGGAGTTGTAGTGGTGCATCTGCTGGTTGCATAACTACAACTTCCAGCATGCCCGTTGGCTGTCGGTGACTGCTGAGAGTTGTAGTTTTGCAACAGCTGAAGGCACACTGGTTGTGAAACTTTGAGGTTTTTTTTACCTAACTCAGTGTTTCACGACCGGTGTGCCTCCAGCTGTTGCAAACTACAACTCTCAGCAGTCACCGTACACCATGCACCGTACATGCTGGGAGTTGTAGTTTTGCAACAGCTGGAGGCACACTGGTTGTGAAATACTGAGTTAGGTCACAAACTCAGTGATACATAACCAGTGTGCCTACAGCTGTTGCAAAACTGCAACTATCAGCAGTCACCGACAGCCAACGGGCATGCTGGGAGTTGTAGTTATGCAACAGCTGGATGTCCCCCCCAATGTGAACGAACAGGGTACACTCACATGGGTGGAGGATTACAGTAAGTATCTGGCTGCAAATTTGAGCTGCCGCAAACTTTCTGCTGCAGCTCAAATTGCCAGCGAGAAACTACTGTGAACCCCCGCCCGTGCGACTGTACCCTAAAAACACTACACTACACTAACACAAAAAATAAAATAAAAAGTAAAAAACACTACATATACACATACCCCTACACAGCCCCCCTCCCCTCCCCTCCCCAATAAAAATGAAAAACGTCTGGTACGCCACTGTTTCCAGAACGGAGCCTCCAGCTGTTGCAAAACAACTCCCAGTATTGTCGGACAGCCGTTGACTGTCCAGGCATGCTGGGAGTTTTGCAACAGCTGGAGGCACCCTGTTTGGGAATCACTGGCGTAGAATACCCCTATGTCCACCCCTATGCAATCCCTAATTTAGGCCTCAAATGCGCATGGCGCTCTCACTTTGGAGCCCTGTCGTATTTCAAGGCAACAGTTTAGGGTCACATATGGGGTATCGCCGTACTCGGGAGAAATTGTGTTACAAATTTTGGGGGGTATTTTCTGCTTTTACCCTTTTTAAAAATGTAAAATTTTTGGGAAAACAAGCATTTTAGGTAAAAAAAATTTTTTTTTTTTTACATATGCAAAAGTCGTGAAACACCTGTGGGGTATAAAGGTTCACTTAACCCCTTGTTACGTTCCCCGAGGGGTCTAGTTTCCAAAATGGTATGCCATGTGGGGGGTTTTTTGCTGTCCTGGCACCATAGGGGCTTCCTAAATGCGGCATGCCCCCAGAGAAAAATTTGCGTTCAAAAAGCCAAATGTGACTCCTTCTCTTCCGAGACCTGTAGTGCGCCAGCAGAGCACTTTTCACCCCCATATGGGGTGTTTTCTGAATCGGGAGAAATTGGGCTTCAAATTTTTAGGGGTATTTTCTGCTATTACCCTTTTTAAAAATAAAAAATTTTTGGGAAAACAAGCATTTTAGGTAAAAAATTATTTTTTTTTTTTACATTTGCAAAAGTCGTGAAACACCTGTGGGGTATTAAGGTTCACTTTATCCCATGTTACATTCCCCGAGGGGTCTAGTTTCCAAAATGGTATGCCATGTGTTTTTTTTTTGCTGTTCTGGCACCATAAGGGCTTCCTAAAGGTAACATGCCCCCCAAAAACCATTTCAGAAAAACGTACTCTCCAAAATCCCCTTGTCGCTCCTTCCCTTCTGAGCCCTCTACTGCGCCCGCCGAACACTTTACATAGACATATGAGGTATGTGCTTACTCGAGAGAAATTGGGCTACAAATACAAGTAAAAATTTTGTCCTTTTACCCCTTGTAAAAATTCAAAAATTGGGTCTGCAAGAACATGTGAGTGTAAAAAATGAAGATTGTGAATTTTCTCCTTCACTTTGCTTCTATTCCTGTGAAACACCTAAAGGGTTAAAACGCTGACTGAATGTCATTTTGAATACTTTTGGGGGTGTAGTTTTTATAATGGGGTCATTTATGGGGTATTTCTAATATGAAGACCCTTCAAATCCACTTCAAACCTGAACTGGTCCCTGAAAAATACTGAGTTTGAAAATTTTGTGAAAAATCGGAAAATTGCTGCTGACCGTTGAAGCCCTCTGGTGCCTTCCAAAAGTAAAAACACATCAATTTTATGATGCAAACATAAAGTAGACATATTGTATATGTGAACCAAAAAAAAATGTATTCGTAATATCCATTTTCCTTACAAGCAGAGAGCTTCAAAGTTAGAAAAATGCAAAATTTTCAAATTTTTCATCAAATTTACGGATTTTTCACCAAGAAATGATGCAAGTATCGACAAAAATTTACCACTATGTTAAAGTAGAATATGTCACGAAAAAACAATCTCGGAATCAGAATGATAACTAAAAGCATTCCAGAGTTATTAATGTTTAAAGTGACAGTGGTCAGATGTGCAAAAAACGCTCCGGTCCTTAAGGCCAAAATGGGCTCCGTCCTGAAGGGGTTAATAGATGTAATTTATAAATATGTTTAACTTTCTGGCACCAGTTCATAAAAAGAAAAAAATAATAATATGTTTTCCACCGGGGTACCCCTTTAAGGCAAAAATGGACGTGTCCTTAAGGGGTTAAGAGATCTGGGGCCAGCTGGCATATTTTGGGGAGGAAATCTTTTTTCAATCTCGGAGCTGATGCAGATTTCAAAGTCTGCAATGTGGGACAACCTGTAAATGATTCGGCCACATGATCGGGGGACTGGGACATTACTATGACTGGGGAGCAAAACACAAGTCTCAGAAATAACCCCCAAAAGTGTTTTCTTTGTCAGATACCTGGTGTAACTAGAATTCTTGGCACCGGGGTGGATCCAATATTTTACCCTCCCCATAACAGTGACATATACATCTCCTCCATAATATATACATCTCCTCCATAATATATACCACTCCTCCATAATATATACATCTCCTCCATAATATATACATCTCCTCCATAATATATACAGATCCCCCATAATATACCCATCTCCTTCATAATATATACATCTCCCCCATAATATATACATCTCCTCAATAATATATACATCTCCTCCATAATATATACATCTCCTCCATAATATATACATCTCCCCCATAATATATACATCTCCTCCATAATATATACATCTCCTCCATAATATATACATCTCCCCCATAATATATACATCTCCTCCATAATATATACATCTCCTCCATAATATATACATCTCCCCCATAATATATACATCTCCTCCATAATATACACATCTCCTCCATAATATATACAGATCCCCCATAATATACACATCTCCTCCATAATATATACATCTCCTCCATAATATATACATCTCCTCCATAATATATACATCTCCTCCATAATATATACATCTCCTCCATAATATATACATCTCCTCCATAATATATACATCTCCCCCATAATATATACATCTCCTCCATAATATATACAGATCCCCCATAATATACCCATCTCCTTCATAATATATACATCTCCCCCATAATATATACATCTCCTCCATAATATATACATCTCCCCCATAATATACATCTCCCCCATAATATATACATCTCCTCCATAATATATACATCTCCTCCATAATATATACATCTCCTCCATAATATATACATCTCCTCCATAATATATACATCTCCTCCATAATATATACATCTCCTCCATAATATATACATCTCCTCCATAATATATACATCTCCTCCATAATATATACATCTCCTCCATAATATATACCACTCCTCCATAATATATACATCTCCTCCATAATATATACATCTCCTCAATAATATATACATCTCCTCCATAATATATACATCTCCTCCATAATATATACATCTCCTCCATAATATATACATCTCCTCCATAATATATACATCTCCTCCATAATATATACATCTCCTCCATAATATATACATCTCCCCCATAATATATACATCTCCTCCATAATATATACATCTCCTCCATAATATATACATCTCCCCCATAATATATACATCTCCTCCATAATATATACATCTCCTCCATAATATATACATCTCCCCCATAATATATACATCTCCTCCATAATATATACATCTCCCCCATAATATATACAGATCCCCCATAATATACACATCTCCTCCATAATATATACATCTCCTCCATAATATATACATCTCCTCCATAATATATACATCTCCTCCATAATATATACATCTCCTCCATAATATATACATCTCCTCCATAATATATACATCTCCCCCATAATATATACATCTCCTCCATAATATATACAGATCCCCCATAATATACCCATCTCCTTCATAATATATACATCTCCCCCATAATATATACATCTCCTCCATAATATATACATCTCCCCCATAATATACATCTCCCCCATAATATATACATCTCCTCCATAATATATACATCTCCTCCATAATATATACATCTCCTCCATAATATATACATCTCCCCCATAATATATACATCTCCTCCATAATATATACATCTCCTCCATAATATATACATCTCCCCCATAATATATACATCTCCTCCATAATATATACATCTCCCCCATAATATATACAGATCCCCCATAATATACACATCTCCTCCATAATATATACATCTCCTCCATAATATATACATCTCCTCCATAATATATACATCTCCTCTATAATATATACATCTCCTCCATAATATATACATCTCCCCCATAATATATACATCTCCCCCATAATATATACATCTCCTCCATAATATATACCACTCCTCCATAATATATACATCTCCTCCATAATATATACATCTCCTCAATAATATATACATCTCCTCCATAATATATACATCTCCTCCATAATATATACATCTCCTCCATAATATATACATCTCCTCCATAATATATACATCTCCTCCATAATATATACATCTCCTCCATAATATATACATCTCCCCCATAATATATACATCTCCTCCATAATATATACATCTCCTCCATAATATATACATCTCCCCCATAATATATACATCTCCTCCATAATATATACATCTCCTCCATAATATATACATCTCCCCCATAATATATACATCTCCTCCATAATATATACATCTCCCCCATAATATATACAGATCCCCCATAATATACACATCTCCTCCATAATATATACATCTCCTCCATAATATATACATCTCCTCCATAATATATACATCTCCTCCATAATATATACATCTCCTCCATAATATATACATCTCCTCCATAATATATACATCTCCCCCATAATATATACATCTCCTCCATAATATATACAGATCCCCCATAATATACCCATCTCCTTCATAATATATACATCTCCCCCATAATATATACATCTCCTCCATAATATATACATCTCCCCCATAATATACATCTCCCCCATAATATATACATCTCCTCCATAATATATACATCTCCTCCATAATATATACATCTCCTCCATAATATATACATCTCCCCCATAATATATACATCTCCTCCATAATATATACATCTCCTCCATAATATATACATCTCCCCCATAATATATACATCTCCTCCATAATATATACATCTCCTCCATAATACAGTGACCCCCCGACTTATGATGGCCTCGACATATGATCATTTCAACATATGATGGCCTCTCAGAGCCCATCGTATGTTGAAGGCAGCCTCGACATATGATGCTGCTGTGTGTTGGGGCCATCGTACAAACAGCTATCTGACAGCGCTGACAACTTCATCATCTGACAGATAGTTGTATAATGTCCCCGTGTGCCCCGTTCTGCCTCCTGTTACTCACATGCTGTCCTGCTAACTCATACAGGCTTCCACTGTGAGCTCCGTGTAAGCCCCGCCCTCCCAGTGCTGCCATAGCCAATAGCCTGCAGCATCTTGCTGCAGGCATCCAATGAGCTGCTGGCTGCCCTCCCCTTCCTTTCCTATAGAGCTGTAGTCGGCAGGATCGTAATGGAGGACATTCTGTCCCCCCCTGAAGGTATATAAAGAACTGTACAGTACTGTATACAATGTCACACATCACATACAATACATATACACACTATACACCCCATACATCAATGTTTCCCTATCAGTGTGCCTCAAGCTGTTGCAAAACTATAACTCCCAGCATGCCCAGACAGCCAATGGCTGTACATGCATGCTGGGAGTTGTAGTTGTGCAACAGCTGGAGGCACCCTGGTTTGTTAAACACTCCCCATACACTCCACATACAATGGTCATCCCAGAACCAATTAGCAGTTTCCCATAGAGATATGGATTCAACATACAATGGTTCCGAGGCCCCAGAACCAATTACTATTTTTACATAGACATATGTACTCGACATATGATGGTTTCAACATATGATGGTTCTCCTGGAACCAATTAATATCATATGTTGAGGGACCACTGTATATACATCTCCTCCATAATATATACATCTCCTCCATAATATAAACATCTCCTCAATAATATATACATCTCCCCCATAATATACACATCTCCTCCATAATATATACATCTCCTCCATAATATATACATCTCCTCCATAATATATACATCTCCTCCATAATATACACATCTCCCCTATAATATATACATATCCCCCATAATATATACATCTCCTCCATAATATATACATCTCCTCCATAATATATACATCTCCTCCATAATATATACATCTCCTCAATAATATACACATCTCCTCCATAATATATACACCTCCTCCATAATATATACAGATCCCCCATAATATACACATCTCCCCCATAATATATACATCTCCTCCATAATATATACATCTCCTCCATAATATATACATCTCCCCCATAATATGTACATCTCCATAATATATACATCTCCTCCATAATATATACATCTCCCCCATAATATATACATCTCCTCCATAATATATACATCTCCCCCATAATATATACATCTCCTCCATAATATATACATCTCCTCCATAATATATACATCTCCTCCATAATATATACATCTCCTCCATAATATATACAGATCCCCCATAATATACACATCTCCCCCATAATATATACATCTCCTCCATAATATATACATCTCCTCCATAATATATACATCTCCCCCATAATATATACATCTCCTCCATAATATAAACATCTCCCCCATAAGATACACATCTCCCCCATAATATATACATCTCCCCATAATATATACATCTCCCCCATAATATATACATCTCCTCCTTAATATACACAACTCCCACATAATATATACATCTCCTCCATAATATATACATCTCCCCCATAATATATACATCTCCTCCATAATATACACATCTCCTCCATAATATATACATCTCCTCCATAATATATACATCTCGCCCATAATATATACATCTCCCCATAATATATACATCTCCCCCATAATATACACATCTCCCCCATAATATATACATCTCCTCCATAATATATACATCTCCCCCATAATATATACATCTCCTCTGTAATATATACATCTCCTCCATAATATATACATCTCCCCCATAATATATACATCTCCTCCATAATATTTACTTCTCCCCCATAATATATACATCTCCCCCATAATATATACATCTCCTCCATAATATATACATCTCCTCCATAATATATACATCTCCCGCATAATATATACATCTCCTCCATAATATATACATCTCCTCCAGAATATATACATCTCCCCCATAATATATACATCTCCTCCATAATATATACATCTCCTCCATAATATATACAGCTCCTATATAATATATACATCTCCTCCATAATATATACAGCTCCTCCATAATATATACAGTTCCCCATAATATATACATCTCCTCCATAATATATACAGATCCTCCATAATATATACATCTCCCCCATAATATATACATCTCCTCCATAACATCTACATCTCCTCCATAATATATACATCTCCTCCATAATATGTACATCTCCTCCATAATATATACAGATCCTCCATAATATATACATCTCCCCCATAATATATACATCTCCTCCATAACATCTACATCTCCTCCATAATATATACATCTCCTCCATAATATGTACATCTCCTCCATAATATATACATCTCCTCCATAATATATACATCTCCTCCATAACATCTACATCTCCCCTATAATATATACATCTCCCCCATAATATGTACATCTCCTCCATAATATATACATCTCCCCCATAATATATACATCTCCCGCATAATATATACATCTCCTCAATAATATACACATCTCCCCTATAATATATACATCTCCTCCATAATATATATATCTCCTCCATAATATATACATCTCCTCCAGAATATATACATCTCCCCCATAATATGTACATCTCCTCCATAATATACACATCTCCCCCATAATATATACATCTCCTCCAGAATATATACATCTCCCCCATAATATATACATCTCCTCAATAATATACACATCTCCCCTATAATATATACATCTCCTCCATAATATATACATCTCCTCCATAATATATACATCTCCTCCAGAATATATACATCTCCCCCATAATATATACATCTCCTCCATAATATATACATCTCCTCCATAATATATACATCTCCTCTGTAATATATACATCTCCTCCATAATATATACAGCTCCTCCATAATATATACAGTTCCCCATAATATATACATCTCCTCCATAATATATACAGATCCTCCATAATATATACATCTCCTCCATAACATCTACATCTCCTCCATAATATATACATCTCCCCCATAATATATACATCTCCTCCATAATATATACATCTCCCCCATAATATATACATCTCCCCCATAATATATACAGATCCTCCATAATATATACAGCTCCTCCATAATATATACATCTCCTCCATAACATCTACATCTCCTCCATAATTTATACATCTCCCCCATAATATATATATCTCCCCCATAATATATACATCTCCCCCATAATATATACATCTCCTCCATAATATATACATCTCCTCCATAACATATACATCTCCCCCATAATATATACATCTCCTCCATAATATATACATCTCCTCCATAATATATACATCTCCCCCATAATATATACATCTCCCCCATAATATAAACATCTCCTCCATAATATATACATCTCCTCCATAATATATACATCTCCTCCATAATATATATAATCTCCCCCATAATATATACATCTCCTCCATAATATATACATCTCCTCCATAACATATACATCTCCCCCATAATATATACATCTCCTCCATAATATATACATCTCCTCCATAATATATACATCTCCCCCATAATATAAACATCTCCCCCATAATATATACATCTCCTCCATAATATATACATCTCCTCCATAATATATACATCTCCTCCATAATATATACATCTCCCCCATAATATAAACATCTCCCCCATAATATATACATCTCCTCCATAATATATACATCTCCTCCATAATATATATATCTCCCCCATAATATATACATCTCCTCCATAACATATACTTCTCCCCCATAACATATACAGCTCCTCCATAACAGTGACAATAACTATGATGGGAGGTTTTCTACCCTGTCACAGAACAGTCAGGTCAGACTGATTGGGGCATCTGATTTGCATTGTTAGTTGACACAAAGCATTAAAGTTCTTGATTTATTTGTAATGTAGTTTCATGGACATTGAAAAGCCCAAGCTGTAATGTAACGGGCTCCAGCATCTGCCCAGCCCTGGCTGTAATGTAATGGGCTCCGGCATCTGCCCAGCCCTGGCTGTAATGTAATGGGCTCCGGCATCTGCCCAGTCCTGGCTGTAATGTTACGGACCCTGTACCTGCCAAGTCCTGGCTGTAATGTAACGGGCTCCAGCATCTGCCCAGTCCTGGCTGTAATGTAACGGGCTCCAGCATCTGCCCAGTCCTGGCTGTAATGTAACGGACCCTGTACCTGCCCAGTCCTGGCTGTAATGTAGCGGGCTCCAGCATCTGCCCAGTCCTGGCTGTAATGTAACGGACCCTGTACCTGCCCAGTCCTGGCTGTAATGTAGCGGGCTCCAGCATCTGCCCAGCCCTGGCTGTAATGTTATGGACCCTGTACCTGCCCAGCCCTGGCTGTAATGTTACGGACCCTGTACCTGCCCAGTCCTGGCTGTAATGTTATAATATATACAGATCCTCCATAATATATACATCTCCCCCATAATATATACATCTCCTCCATAACATCTACATCTCCTCCATAATATATACATCTCCCCCATAATATATACATCTCCTCCAATAATATATACATCTCCCCCATAATATATACATCTCCCCCATAATATATACAGATCCTCCATAATATATACATCTCCTCTATAATATATACATCTCCCCCATAATATATACATCTCCTCCATAATATATACATCTCCCCCATAATATATACATCTCCACCATAATATATACAGATCCTCCATAATATATACATCTCCTCCATAATATATACATCTCCCCCATAATATATACATCTCCTCCATAATATATACAGATCCTCCATAATATATACATCTCCCCCATAATATATACAGCTCTTCCATAATATATACATCTCCACCATAATATATACAGATCCTCCATAATATATACATCTGCTCCATAATATATACATCTCCCCCATAATATATACAGATTCCCCATAATATATACATCTCCCCCATGATATGTACATCTCCCCCATAATATATACATCTCCTCCATAATATATACAGATTCCCCATAATATATACATCTCCCCCATAATATATACAGATTCCCCATAATATATACATCTCCTCCATAATATATACATCTCCCCCATAATATAAACATCTCCTCCATAATATATACATCTCCTCCATAATATATACAGCCCCCCATATTATATATACATCTCCCCCATAATATATACATCTCCTCCATTAAATATACATCTCATCCATAATATATATATATATATATATATATATATATATATATATATATATATATATATATATATATAAGAAATGGATAAAGGCAGCACACCACGATGGTATAATCCAAAAAATCGTGAATTTATTCCATGATGTAAAAAACAACGTTTCGGCGATCTCTCACCGCCATTTTCAAGTGCATACAAGTGATTCAGAGGGGTTTAAATACACACTTCCCCAATTAATGACATCATCACACATTAGCATAATCAGTGACATCACAATCAAAACAAAATATAAACAAAGTATAAAAACCGTGATATACAGTCATATATAGTATAATAACTATACATAGTATTCCTAGTGCTCTAAACATGCATTTGGCACGTTATTATATGTGTCGATCTACCAACACACTACTATGGATCGACATAAAAAAGTGTAGCATAAGTGTCAACAGTGACAGTGTACAGGTGTATAAGGTTAAAAACATTAATCGTCATGGTGCCAACCACGCCACTGACCTCGTGTGCGCCGCCATTGTCCGCAACCCCGGAGCCCCAGCTAACATTGCCGGATGTAGACTTCCGGGTAAGGAGAATATTAACCAATAACAGTGTGGCGTCATGGTTGCTAGGCTCCAACAGGAGGAGTCCAGCTAAAGTGTATTGTGATATAGAGCCAATCAATGGCACTCTATTGCGCATGTACGTAAGTTATTTGAAGCTGCGGGCGCCATTTTAGAAAAGGTAAATATAGAAGTGCCGATACTGGCAAACTAATATATGGCCGGTTCAGTTGTTCTACCTTATACAGTGAACATAGGAACTAGGTTACACTAGGTAACTCCCAGTAAACCCCTACATACATACAATTATCACTTGCAATAATACAGTCACGGGGCCGGAACACAGCAGTCTCCCCATTAATTTGTGTACCTGGCTGTGTATCAAAGGATACAATTAAGTACCCCCTGTACCACAGTACTCCTGATCCACTGGGAGTGAATCCCTCCCCCTATGGTCCATAGAGTCTCTTACCAGGACACTATTGTTATATGGGAGACAGTGTCCCCAGGCTCCCTATCATCCACATGCCACTCATTGGGGTATCTGTAGAGTGATGTAAGGGAGTACCTCTAATGTAAATGATGTTAAGATGAAGATAGAATTTTTATGAATTTATATGAAACCATGGCACCACACTATACTGACATCAACATCTCCAATCAAAAAAAGGAATAAACAATTATGTACTACAGAAAAAAGATTATTTATAAAAATACATATTTAGAAGACTGCGGACCCAGGCGCAATATTTGGCTATTCAGTGATCTTGTGGCACCATGACAAAATCTTGAAAATCTAAAAAAGAGAGGAAAGAAAGAATTAATAATAAATATTCGTATACGTTATCACTTGTACATATTTATAGCAACCTGGACACCGTCAACATCAAGTGGCTATGCCCCATGGTGCAGCAATCCCTCATAAAACCATTTTTGGGGGAACCACAAATTCGACATTTAAACCATTTGGTTTGAGTGAGTTTAGTTCAAAGATCCATCGCAATTCTCTTTTTTGTAGGATGGTGACCCTATCCCCACCTCTCTTGAGTGGCGGGATGTGGTCTACCACCATACATTTTAGATCACGTTCAGAGTGGCCTGCATCCAAAAAGTGCTTGGATACCGGAAGGTCAATCCTTTTTTTTCTAATTGTATACCGGTGCTGATTGAGTCTAGTTTTAAATTCACACTTTGTCTCCCCTATGTATATAAGGTTGCAGGGGCACCACAAAATGTAAATTACAAATTCACTATCACATGTTAAGTAATGTTTAATAGGGAATGTATTTCCCGTTTTGGGGTGTACAAACTTCTCCCCTTTCTGAATATATTTGCAATTTATGCATCTCCGACAGGGAAAGCATCCCTTGGATTGCACACTGAGAAATTTCTGCGGACCTGATCCTGATTTCGCTACATCAGCTTTTACCAGGCGGTCCCTTAAATTTCTAGCCCTCCGATAAGACATCAATGGAACATTTTGTAGCTCAGGTATATTAGGGTAACCCCCGCTTATAAGATGCCAGTGTTTTTTTATTTTTTGGGCAATCATCCCCGAGACCTCGTTATACGTAGAGATGAACGGGATCCGGGATGTCTGATCCTTTTTCCTCCTAGGCTGTCTCAAGCCCCGTCTCTCCTCCTGTAATTTCTGTTTTTGTTGTTCTACTATCTCTATGGGGTAACCTCTAGAGATAAACTGAGATGTCATTTTATCCAAGGCCTTGTCTAACTTTTCCTCAGTGTCTACAATCCTATTTGCACGTAAAAATTGACTATAGGGTAATGATTTAATCATTGCCCTAGGATGACATGAGTCAAATTTCAACAAGGTATTGCAGTCAGTAGGTTTGCAAAATAGGTCTGTTGATAACCTATCGTTCTCCACTAAAATTTCCGTATCCAAAAATTGTATTTTGTGTCTAGAATGAGATAGAGTAAATTGTAAATTACTATCTATACCATTCAAATACGATTGAAAATCCATAAGGTCACTTTCTGTACCCTTCCAAATCAAAAAAATATCATCTATGTAGCGCCACCACCCCCAGGATCTTCCTGGAGTGGTGGGCTACATAAATGTGTGTCTCCTCAAAATCCGCCATCACTATGTTGGCATACGTGGGCGCCATGTTGCTGCCCATGGCAGTCCCACGTAGCTGCACATAGTATTTCTCTTCAAAAAGGAAATAATTATTCTGTAGTACAAACATAAGCAGTGTTATAACAAAAGATACTTGCTGGAGATCAAAATTGGCATTCACCAGACATTTTCTGACCGCCTCTACACCCCGTTCATGCTGAATTGAAGTGTAAAGGCTAACAATATCAAAGCTGGCTATAATTACATCAGGTGGAAGGACTACAGAGGAAATTTTAGATAAAAAATCACTTGTATCTCTAAGATATGACTTAGTATTTATTGCAAATGTTCTTAACACTTTGTCCAGAAAGATGGATACATTGCTGGACAAAGAACCCTTGCCAGACACAATAGGCCTGCCAGGTGGATTCTGCAGGCACTTATGTATCTTTGGCAGAAGGTATAAAAGAGGCGTAATTGGATGCTGTACAAGTAAAAATTCACTTAATTTTCTATCAATCAAACCCTGTTCGTATGCGTTATTAATAATCACTTGTAGAGACCTTTCCATTTCCTTCCTAGGATCTCTAGGTAACATCTTGTATACATTCTGGTCATTCAATTGTCTATAAGCCTCTCTCAAATATGTGCTCCTGTCCATGACCACAACCCCACCACCCTTATCGGCTGGCTTGACGATGAGGTTGTGGTCATGGACAAGTTCTTGAATGGCAGTGAGTTCCCCATGGGTAAGATTAGGATGTTTAAGTTGTGTTTGTACTTGTCTAATTTGAGTAAGATCCCTTCTGACACAATCAGCAAATGTGGTTAATGCATGTGATTCCACCATTGGTTGGAAATCACTGGACATCTGTAATTGTAATTTTTTAAACTCAAAACCAATATTGCTGGGTGTGTCGGTTATCACTGATTCCTGTACAACATGTTGGGAAAACCAAATTTTCAGCTTAATTTTTCGCAAAAACTGTACCAAATCCAACTCTAGTTGGAACCAATCATTGAATTGATTAGGACAAAAATTAAGGCCCTTGGATAATAATAATAATTGATCATTCGATAAAGAACAGGAGGAAATATTTACCACAGTCCGTGCATCTAAAGAATTCATTTCTTCTTCTGTATAGTTGGTGTTTGGCCTTGGTACCTTGTATTCCTCTGTGGTCTGTCTTTTGCGCTGGCGGGAGTGTTTCCGGCCTCCCCTTCTCCGTCTCTCGGGGAGGCATGTGCCCCTAAAAAAGATGATGATGTAGCTTGTTCCTTGATTTTATGTCCACTCTTCTTTGGAAAATCAGACGTTTCATTTTCATCAATCTCTATGTTGCCTTTTTTAGATGCTCGTCTCCCAGCGGCTGTGATGCTATCCCACATATATACTCTGCCTCCACTGTAGTCTTGACTGTCCCGGAACCACTTTCTACGTTTCGTCTCCTCTATTAGGGTTCGCTGATTGGAAAGAAAAGTCTTTTGTTTATCAAATAATTTTTCTTGATCTTCTTTAATTAAATTTTGTTTTATAGAATTCTCAAGTTCTAGTACTTTATTCTGTGCCACTCCCAAATCTCGCTGAAGAAATTCAATATTTAATAGGATTAAGTCCAGAGCATATTTATTCGAGATAGCTTCAAAGCGTGATCTGTAATCCATATCATTTGTAAAGGAATTGGCACGAGGTTGGCTTCTCATGCCTCTAGGTATCCTACGATTACGATAGTACTCACTCATTGTTGTAATATGCAATTCTAGGCTGAGTAGTCTCTTGGTCTCCATTTCGTACATTCTACGAAGATCTATGCTTGAGGGATTATGAAGGAAAGCTGCATCCACTGGCAAACTCCCCAAGATGCGATCAGCGTCCAGGTTGGTATAAGAAAAAACATCATTGGAGTTGTAATGAGATGACATACCGGGTTGGTTGCTATTGGTAACTTCCATGTTGACTTGAGAGTGCACGCTTGTTCACCACTATGTAGAAAATTCATAAAAAGCAGCACATCCAGAGTAGTGAAATGGGTGCAAGCCTGTTGAACCTCGGTGCTCCGGTTCTTACTAGATAAGAAATGGATAAAGGCAGCACACCACGATGGTATAATCCAAAAAATCGTGAATTTATTCCATGATGTAAAAAACAACGTTTCGGTGATCTCTCACCGCCATTTTCAAGTGCATACAAGTGATTCAGAGGGGTTTAAATACACACTTCCCCAATTAATGACATCATCACACATTAGCATAATCAGTGACATCACAATCAAAACAAAATATAAACAAAGTATAAAAACCGTGATATACAGTCATATATAGTATAATAACTATACATAGTATTCCTAGTGCTCTAAACATGCATTTAGCACGTTATTATATGTGTCGATCTACCAACACACTACTATGGATCGACATAAAAAAGTGTAGCATAAGTGTCAACAGTGACAGTGTACAGGTGTATAAGGTTAAAAACATTAATCGTCATGGTGCCACTGACCTCGTGTGCGCCGCCATTGTCCGCAACCCCGGAGCCCCAGCTAACATTGCCGGATGTAGACTTCCGGGTAAGGAGAATATTAACCAATAACAGTGTGGCGTCATGGTTGCTAGGCTCCAAGGGATTGCTGCACCATGGGGCATAGCCACTTGATGTTGACGGTGTCCAGGTTGCTATAAATATGTACAAGTGATAACGTATACGAATATTTATTATTAATTCTTTCTTTCCTCTCTTTTTTAGATTTTCAAGATTTTGTCATGGTGCCACAAGATCACTGAATAGCCAAATATTGCGCCTGGGTCCGCAGTCTTCTAAATATGTATTTTTATAAATAATCTTTTTTCTGTAGTATATAATTGTTTATTCCTTTTTTTGATTGGAGATGTTGATGTCAGTATAGTGTGGTGCCATGGTTTCATATAAATTCATAAAAATTCTATCTTCATCTTAACATCATTTACATTAGAGGTACTCCCTTACATCACTCTACAGATACCCCAATGAGTGGCATGTGGATGATAGGGAGCCTGGGGACACTGTCTCCCATATAACAATAGTGTCCTGGTAAGAGACTCTATGGACCATAGGGGGAGGGATTCACTCCCAGTGGATCAGGAGTACTGTGGTACAGGGGGTACTTAATTGTATCCTTTGATACACAGCCAGGTACACAAATTAATGGGGAGACTGCTGTGTTCCGGCCCCGTGACTGTATTATTGCAAGTGATAATTGTATGTATGTAGGGGTTTACTGGGAGTTACCTAGTGTAACCTAGTTCCTATGTTCACTGTATAAGGTAGAACAACTGAACCGGCCATATATTAGTTTGCCAGTATCGGCACTTCTATATTTACCTTTTCTAAAATGGCGCCCGCAGCTTCAAATAACTTACGTACATGCGCAATAGAGTGCCATTGATTGGCTCTATATCACAATACACTTTAGCTGGACTCCTCCTGTTGGAGCCTAGCAACCATGACGCCACACTGTTATTGGTTAATATTCTCCTTACCCGGAAGTCTACATCCGGCAATGTTAGCTGGGGCTCCGGGGTTGCGGACAATGGCGGCGCACACGAGGTCAGTGGCACCATGACGATTAATGTTTTTAACCTTATACACCTGTACACTGTCACTGTTGACACTTATGCTACACTTTTTTATGTCGATCCATAGTAGTGTGTTGGTAGATCGACACATATAATAACGTGCTAAATGCATGTTTAGAGCACTAGGAATACTATGTATAGTTATTATACTATATATGACTGTATATCACGGTTTTTATACTTTGTTTATATTTTGTTTTGATTGTGATGTCACTGATTATGCTAATGTGTGATGATGTCATTAATTGGGGAAGTGTGTATTTAAACCCCTCTGAATCACTTGTATGCACTTGAAAATGGCGGTGAGAGATCGCCGAAACGTTGTTTTTTACATCATGGAATAAATTCACGATTTTTTGGATTATACCATCGTGGTGTGCTGCCTTTATCCATTTCTTATCTAGTAAGAACCGGAGCACCGAGGTTCAACAGGCTTGCACCCATTTCACTACTCTGGATGTGCTGCTTTTTATGAATTTTATATATATATATATATATATATATATATATATATATATATATATATATATATATCTCCCCCATAATATATACATCTCCCCCATAATATATACATCTCCTCCATAACATATACATCTCCCCCATAACATATACAGCTCCTCCATAACAGTGACAATAACTATGATGGGAGGTTTTCTACCCTGTCACAGAACAGTCAGGTCAGACTGATGGGGGCATCTGATTTGCATTGTTAGTTGACACAAAGCATTAAAGTTCTTGATTTATTTGTAATGTAGTTTCATGGACATTGAAAAGCCCAAGCTGTAATGTAATGGGCTCCGGCATCTGCCCAGTCCTGGCTGTAATGTAATGGGCTCCAGCATCTGCCCAGTCCTGGCTGTAATGTTACGGACCCTGTACCTGCCCAGTCCTGGCTGTAATGTAGCGGGCTCCAGCATCTGCCCAGCCCTGGCTGTAATGTTATGGACCCTGTACCTGCCCAGCCCTGGCTGTAATGTTACGGACCCTGTAGCTGCCCAGTCCTGGCTGTAATGTTACGGGCCCTGTACCTGCCCAGTCCTGGCTGTAATGTTATGGACCCTGTACCTGTCCAGCCCTGGCTGTAATGTTACGGACCCTGTACCTGCCCAGTCCTGGCTGTGATGTAACGGGCTCCAGCATCTGCCCAGTCCTGGCTGTAACGTAGCGGTCTCCAGCATCTGCCCAGCCCTGGCTGTAATGTCATGGACCCTGTTCCTGCCCAGCCCTGGCTGTAGTGTTACGGACCCTGTACCTGCCCAGTCCTGGCTGTAATGTTACGGGCCCTGTACCTGCCCAGTCCTGGCTGTAATGTTATGGACCCTTTACCTGCCCAGCCCTGGCTGTAATGTTACGGGCCCTGTACCTGCCCAGTCCTGGCTGTAATGTTATGGACCCTGTACCTGTCCAGCCCTGGCTGTAATGTTACGGACCCTGTACCTGCCCAGCCCTGGCTGTAATGTAACGGACCCTGTACCTGTCCAGTCCTGGCTATAATATGTAGGATCCTGGGGTATGAAGATGCCTATAATGAAGCACCATTACGGTAACACATAGAGTCGGTCTCCACTCGGCACTAAATTCCTCAGCCTATTGCAGTTTAAGATTATGCAGCTGCTTTTAGCTTTGGGCCCAGAAGGGGTTAATCTTTGCTGATTGACTCTCATCTGCATATTTTCTGTCTAGAACCAAATGATGTAATCGGATAATTTGTGGAATTTATCCCAGAAAATAGACGGCGTGTACCTGCTGCTTTTCATTTAGTTGAACAATGAGCAGCAAAGCTTTGTGTTAAACTCGGCGTGATTGGCTGTGATCGGCGCATAAACCGTTCCCGTTCGGCATATCCCAGCTGTTCACGGCGTGATTGTTCTAATGATTGTTATTAGGGTGTTGTATTGGCATTCATATCTAATTAGCTCTGGCGTACCTTCCCATAACACACCTCTACTCCACTCAGGGAGCCATTCAGCTCCAGAAGCCACGCAGCATTTCCCCGGATTTACCAATTCCAATCAATTTAGAATGTAAACGGAAAAATTGTTAACTGTGATATAGTTAACTGCGCCGAGAGGAATAGTCAAGTAATAGCGCGGCGGACGGGCTTCTCCGGCTTTATGTTATTTTTACTTACAATATGTCAAATAAAAACTCCGAACACTTGCAAGTAAAAGAGCCACCGGAGGACGCACCTGAAATATAACGAATGTGCCGGCGTCTGTTCACACCTGGAGGTCCCGCCTCCTGCGCTCATATTATGCCTCTATCTATAGAACTATCTCATATTATCTGCTTTACTCTTCCACGTTTCATTCATATTCAATGTATTCAGTAAGTTTTCATACCTCTCCGTTTGTTCACATTTTGTTTTTTGTTTTTTCAAATTTTAGAAATGTTGAGAAATCTTTTAAAAACGTATTTAAAAAAAAAAGTATTCAGCCCTTTGATATAACATTTGAAATTTAGCTCTGGCTCCTCCCATTTTTCCCGATTATCTCTGAGATGTTTTTCCACTTGGTTGGGGTCACTTGTTGGACAAGACACAGCCCTGTATATATAAGGTCTCACAGCTGACAATGTATATCACAGCAAACCTAAAGTCATGAGGGGGGAAGGATTGTCTGTAGCGCTCACATACAGAATTGTGTGGAGACAGAGATCTGGAGAAGAACAAAAAACATTTCTGCAAAACTGGAAAGAAAATTCCTTACAGAAAGAAAAGGAAAAGAATAGAAGAAAAGAAAAGGAAAGAAATTCCTTACAGTACACACCATACCTCTAAAATGTAAAACACTCTGTGCGCCTCACATATAGTAATAATGCCCCATCCTGTGCCCCACATATAAAATATAATAATGTCCCCTATCCTATGTCCCCAACATAATAATTCCCCCTGTCCTGTGCCCCCACATAATAATAGTGCCCCCTGTCCTGTGTTCCCACAGGACAGGGGACACTATTATTATGTGGGGGCACAGGACAGGGGGAATTATTATGTTGGGAGCATAGGATAGGGGAAATTATTCGCACCAAATGTTTGCACCACATAATAATGGCCCGTCCTGTGCCCTCACATAAATTGCCCCCTGTCATGTGCCCCTCACTTATAATGCCCCATGTCCTGTACCCCTCACACATAATGTCCCATCATGTGCCCCTCAGATATAATGCCCCGTCATGTGCCCTTCACATATGATGCTCTGTCATGTTCCCCTCACATATAATGCCCCAGTGCCCCCTCACATATAATGCTCTGCCATGTGCCCCACACCCCACACATACAATGCCACCTGTCATGTTCCCCTCACATAAAATGCCACTGTGCTCCCTCACAATTATTGCCCCTGTGGCCCCTCACATATAATGATCTGCTGTGGATGATTTGGGTGCTACTGCCGGGGGGGGGGGGGGGGGGGGGGTTGCTGGTGGATGATTGGGATGCTACTCCCAGGAGGATGGTGCTTCTGAAGGATGATGGGGGTGCTACTTCCAGTGGGGCGGATGCCCCCACTGGCAGGTTCTGCCCCTGCCATCCCCCCCGGCAGTAGCTCCCCCATCATCCATCAGCAGCACCATCCTCCTGGCAGTAGCATCCCAATCATCCACCAACACCTTGCCCCCAGCAGTAGCACACCAATCATCCACCAGCAACATCCCCCCATTCCCCCAACCCACTGTGGTAATAGTCTCAGCTGACGGATGATGGGGGTGCTACTGCTGAGGGGTGGTTGGTGGATGATTGTGTTGCTTCTGCCAGGGCAGTAGCACCCCCATCATCCACCAGCAACACCCCCCTATGGTAATAGCACCCCTCATCATCTTTTAACTCAGTAAATCCCCCCCCAAAGCCTATAACCCCCAGAACCCCTTTTTCTCCCTGGCAGTAGCTTACCAGGGTCAGGCTCTGTTCCTGGCTGGCTGGTGGCTAGTTTGCAGACTGGTTGCTGAGCCAGCCATCTTGGTCCAGATCAGTGCGGACGCCGCATCACATCTGCACCGTCCATCTACCTCCACACAATGCCGCTGACGTCTCGTCACACATACCCTTGCTGTGATGAAACGCTGCTGGAGGATGAGTACGGGGGCAGGGTGGGGGGCTTGCTACTAGAATCTTGCCTCAATCTGAGGACTGGGTGGGGGCGGGGTTGAGGGGTGAGGGGGCATGGTTGTTGGGGTGCCACTAGAATCACGCAGCAATATGGGCGGGGGATGTGCTTGTGACTTTGTGTCACCCCATCATTGGAGGGTGGAACAGATTCTAGAATAATTAAACGAAGAGATGATATGTCGCTTTTGTGAACATGAGTGAAGTGACGTGACACACTATGAATATTGGATCTATGTTTAGACATACGGCAACGCACTGTTTGAATAGTGCGACCAATATATTGTAAATTGCAACTGCAGGATAACAAATATATTGCATATTGAGTGTTATAATTTAGATATTGCTGAATTTCAAAAGATTTTTTGTGTAAGAAGAGAAAAATTATCAATAAATGGGTCCATCATATTACAACATAAACAACGAATCCTATTGCACGGTGAACAATCCAAGGGAGAGGATGGAAATGTCACGATGCCGGCTGGCAGGTAGTGGATCCTCTGTGCCAGAGAGGGATTGGCGTGGACCGTGCTAGAGGATCGGTTCTAAGTCACTACTGGTTTTCACCAGAGCCCGCCGCAAAGCGGGATGGTCTTGCTGCGGCGGTAGTGACCAGGTCGTATCCCCTAGCAACGGCTCAACCTCTCTGGCTGCTGAAGATAGGCGCGGTACAAGGGAGTAGACAGAAGCAAGGTCGGACGTAGCAGAAGGTCGGGGCAGGCAGCAAGGATCGTAGTCAGGGGCAACGGCAGAAGGTCTGGAATCACAGGCAAGGAACACACAAGGAACGCTTTCACTGGCACTAGGGCAACAAGATCCGGCGAGGGAGTGAAGGGGAAGTGAGGTGATATAGGGAAGTGCACAGGTGTAAACACTAATTGGAACCACTGCACCAATCAGCGGTGCAGTGGCCCTTTAAATCGCAAAGACCCGGCGCGCGCGCGCCCTAGGGAGCGGGGCCGCGCGCGCCGGGACAGAACTGACGGGGAGCGAGTAAGGTATGGGAGCCGGGGTGCGCATCGCGAGCGGGCGCTACCCGCATCGCGAATCGCATCCCGGCCGGAGGTGGTAACGCAGCGCCCCGGGTCCGTGGAACCGACCGGGGCGCTGCAGTGAGGGAAGTGTAGCGAGCGCTCCGGGGAGGAGCGGGGACCCGGAGCGCTCGGCGTAACAGTACCCCCCCCCTTGGGTCTCCCCCTCTTCTTGGGGCCTGAGAACCTGAGGATCAGACTTTTGTCCAGGATATTGTCCTCAGGTTCCCAGGACCTCTCTTCTGGACCACAACCCTCCCAATCCACTAAAAAAAAAGTTCTTCCCCTGACCTTTTTAGAGGCCAAAATCTCTTTGACAGAGAAGATGTCCGAGGAGCCGGAAACAGGAGTGGGAGGAACAGATTTAGGAGAAAAACGGTTGAGGATGAGAGGTTTAAGAAGAGAGACGTGAAAGGCATTAGGGATACGAAGAGAAGGAGGAAGAAGAAGTTTGTAAGAGACAGGATTAATTTGACACAAAACTTTAAAAGGACCAAGATAGCGTGGTCCCAACTTATAGCTCGGGACACGGAAACGGACATATTTAGCGGAGAGCCATACCTTGTCTCCAGGGGAAAAAATGGGAGGAGCTCTTCTTTTCTTATCTGCGAATCTCTTCATGCGAGAAGAAGCCTGTAAGAGAGAATTTTGGGTCTCTTTCCATATGGTGGAAAGATCACGAGAAATTTCATCCACAGCGGGCAGACCAGAGGGCAAGGGGGTAGGGAGGGGGGGAAGAGGGTGACGGCCGTACACCACGAAAAACGGAGATTTGGAGGAAGATTCAGAGATTCTGAAATTATACGAGAATTCGGCCCAAGGTAGAAGATCTGCCCAGTCATCCTGGCGGGAGGAAACAAAATGTCGTAAATAGTCACCCAAGATCTGGTTAATTCTCTCTACTTGTCCATTGGATTGAGGATGGTATGCAGAAGAAAAATTTAATTTAATCTTGAGTTGTTTACAGAGAGCCCTCCAGAATTTAGACACAAATTGGACGCCTCTATCCGAGACGATCTGTGTAGGCAACCCGTGAAGACGAAAAATGTGTACAAAAAATTGTTTAGCCAACTGAGGCGCTGAAGGAAGACCAGGAAGAGGGATGAAATGTGCCATTTTGGAGAATCGATCAACGACCACCCAAATAACAGTGTTGCCATGGGATGGGGGTAAGTCAGTAATAAAATCCATACCAATCAGAGACCAAGGTTGTTCGGGGACAGGTAGAGGATGAAGAAAACCAGCGGGCTTCTGGCGAGGAGTCTTATCCCGGGCACAGATAGTGCAGGCTCGCACAAAGTCCACCACATCAGTCTCTAGAGTCGGCCACCAATAGAAGCGAGAGATGAGTTGCACAGATTTCTTGATGCCCGCATGACCTGCGAGATGGGAGGAGTGACCCCATTTGAGGATCCCAAGGCGTTGGCGTGGAGAAACAAAGGTCTTTCCTGGAGGAGTTTGCCTGATGGAGGCTGGAGAAGTGGAAATCAGGCAGTCAGGAGGAATGATGTGTTGAGGAGAGAGTTCAATTTCAGAGGCATCTGAGGAACGAGAGAGAGCATCGGCCCTAATGTTTTTATCAGCAGGCCGAAAGTGAATTTCAAAATTAAATCGGGCAAAGAACAGAGACCACCTGGCCTGACGAGGATTCAGCCGTTGGGCAGACTGGAGGTAGGAGAGGTTCTTGTGATCGGTGTAAATAATAACTGGAAATCTTGATCCCTCCAGCAGATGCCTCCATTCCTCAAGTGCTAATTTAATGGCTAGAAGCTCTCGATCCCCGATGGAGTAGTTCCTCTCCGCCGGAGAGAAGGTCCTGGAAAAAAAACCACAAGTAACAGCATGCCCGGAAGAGTTTTTTTGTAGAAGGACAGCTCCAGCTCCCACTGAGGAGGCATCAACCTCCAATAGGAAGGGTTTAGATGGGTCAGGTCTGGAGAGCACGGGAGCCGAAGAAAAGGCAGACTTGAGTCGTTTAAAGGCGTCTTCCGCTTGAGGAGGCCAAGACTTGGGATCGGCATTTTTTTTTGTTAAAGCCACAATAGGAGCCACAATGGTAGAAAAATGTGGAATAAATTGCCTGTAATAATTGGCGAACCCCAAAAAACGTTGGATGGCACGGAGTCCGGAGGGGCGTGGCCAATCTAAGACGGCAGAGAGTTTATCTGGGTCCATTTGTAGTCCCTGGCCAGAGACCAAGTATCCTAGAAAAGGAAGAGATTGGCATTCAAACAGACATTTCTCTATTTTGGCATAGAGTTGATTATCACGAAGTCTCTGAAGAACCATACGGACATGCTGGCGGTGTTCTTCAAGATTGGCAGAAAAAATCAGGATATCGTCCAGATATACAACAACACAGGAGTATAGTAGATCACGAAAAATTTCATTAACAAAGTCTTGGAAGACGGCAGGGGCGTTGCATAAACCAAAGGGCATGACCAGATACTCAAAGTGTCCATCTCTGGTGTTAAATGCCGTTTTCCATTCATCCCCCTCTCTGATGCGGATGAGATTATAAGCACCTCTTAAGTCCAGTTTGGTAAAAATATGGGCACCTTGGAGACGATCAAAGAGTTCAGAGATGAGGGGTAGGGGGTAGCGGTTCTTAACCGTGATTTTATTAAGACCGCGGTAGTCAATGCAAGGACGTAGAGAGCCATCTTTTTTGGACACAAAGAAAAATCCGGCTCCGGCAGGAGAGGAGGATTTACGGATAAAGCCCTTTTTTAAATTTTCTTGGACGTATTCAGACATGGCAAGAGTCTCTGGGACGGACAGAGGATAGATTCTGCCCCGGGGTGGAGTAGTGCCCGGGAGGAGGTCAATGGGACAATCATAAGGCCTGTGAGGAGGTAGAGTCTCAGCTTGTTTTTTGCAAAAAACGTCCGCAAAGTCCATATAGGCCTTAGGGAGACCGGTTACATGAGGAAGCACAGGGACACGGCAAGGTTTACTGGGAACCGGTTTTAAGCAGTCCTTGGAACAAGAGGGCCCCCAACTCTTGATCTCCCCAGTGGACCAATCCAGGATTGGGGAATGGAGTTGAAGCCAGGGAAGTCCAAGAAGGATTTCAGAAGTGCAATTGGGGAGGACCAACAGTTCAATCCTCTCGTGATGAGATCCGATGCACATTAGAAGGGGCTCCGTGCGGAAACGTATAGTACAGTCCAATCTTTCATTGTTTACACAATTGATGTAGAGGGGTCTGGCGAGACTGGTCACCGGGATGTTGAACCTGTTGACGAGAGAGGCTAAGATGAAATTTCCTGCAGATCCAGAGTCCAAGAAGGCCACAGCAGAGAAGGAGAAGGCAGAGGCAGACATCCGCACAGGCACAGTAAGACGTGGAGAAGCAGAGTAGACATCAAGGACTGTCTCACCTTTGTGCGGAGTCAGCGGACGTCTTTCCAGGCGGGGAGGACGGATAGGACAATCCTTCAGGAAGTGTTCGGTACTAGCACAGTACAGGCAGAGATTCTCCATGCGGCGTCGTGTCCTCTCTTGGGGTGTCAGGCGAGACCGGTCGACCTGCATAGCCTCCACGGCGGGAGGCACAGGAACAGATTGCAGGGGACCAGAGGAGAGAGGAGCCGGGGAGAAGAAACGCCTCGTGCGAACAGAGTCCATATCCTGGCGGAGCTCCTGACGCCGTTCGGAAAAACGCATGTCAATGCGAGTGGCAAGATGGATGAGTTCATGTAGGTTAGCAGGGATTTCTCGTGCGGCCAGAACATCTTTAATGTTGCTGGATAGGCCTTTTTTAAAGGTCGCGCAGAGTGCCTCATTATTCCAGGATAATTCTGAAGCAAGGGTACGGAACTGTACGGCATACTCGCCAACGGAAGAATTACCCTGGACCAGGTTCAACAGGGCAGTCTCAGCAGAAGAGGCTCGGGCAGGTTCCTCAAAGACACTTCGAATTTCCGAGAAGAAGGAGTGTACAGAGGCAGTGACGGGGTCATTGCGGTCCCAGAGCGATGTGGCCCAAGCCAGGGCTTTTCCAGACAGCAGGCTGACTACGAAAGCCACCTTAGACCTTTCAGTGGGGAACTGGTCCGACATCATCTCCAAGTGTAATGAACATTGGGAAAGAAAACCACGGCAAAACTTAGAGTCCCCATCAAATTTATCCGGCAAGGATAGTCGTATTCCAGAAGCGGCCACTCGCTGCGGAGGAGGTACAGGAGCTGGCGGAGGAGATGATTGCTGGAGCTGTGGTAGTAACTGTTGTAGCATAACAGTCAGTTGAGACAGCTGTTGGCCTTGTTGCGCAATCTGTTGTGACTGCTGGGCGACCACCGTGGTGAGGTCAGCGACAACTGGCAGAGGAACTTCAGCGGGATCCATGGCCGGATCTACTGTCACGATGCCGGCTGGCAGGTAGTGGATCCTCTGTGCCAGAGAGGGATTGGCGTGGACCGTGCTAGAGGATCGGTTCTAAGTCACTACTGGTTTTCACCAGAGCCCGCCGCAAAGCGGGATGGTCTTGCTGCGGCGGTAGTGACCAGGTCGTATCCCCTAGCAACGGCTCAACCTCTCTGGCTGCTGAAGATAGGCGCGGTACAAGGGAGTAGACAGAAGCAAGGTCGGACGTAGCAGAAGGTCGGGGCAGGCAGCAAGGATCGTAGTCAGGGGCAACGGCAGAAGGTCTGGAATCACAGGCAAGGAACACACAAGGAACGCTTTCACTGGCACTAGGGCAACAAGATCCGGCGAGGGAGTGAAGGGGAAGTGAGGTGATATAGGGAAGTGCACAGGTGTAAACACTAATTGGAACCACTGCACCAATCAGCGGTGCAGTGGCCCTTTAAATCGCAAAGACCCGGCGCGCGCGCGCCCTAGGGAGCGGGGCCGCGCGCGCCGGGACAGAACTGACGGGGAGCGAGTAAGGTATGGGAGCCGGGGTGCGCATCGCGAGCGGGCGCTACCCGCATCGCGAATCGCATCCCGGCCGGAGGTGGTAACGCAGCGCCCCGGGTCCGTGGAACCGACCGGGGCGCTGCAGTGAGGGAAGTGTAGCGAGCGCTCCGGGGAGGAGCGGGGACCCGGAGCGCTCGGCGTAACAGGAAAGGACATATCAGTAGATGAAATATTTTTTTTATCTTTTGGGGGCCAGTAAATTTTGATGGTTTTTACATCTTCTATAAATGATGCCCAGTTTCGAGGGGACTATATCCTTGAGGATCGGATCGCTCTGAATAATATGCCAATTTTTCTTCAAAATATTATGTATTAAAGGAGCCGCTCTATTGTAATTAGTAATGAAGTTGTATTTGAAATGGTTATTTTCTTTTTTTGTTTATTTATGGTGGTCAAGTTTACCTGTGTTTTATTTTTCACACTGTGATATGCTTGAGATAGAATTGAACTTGGGTAACCCTTTGATAAGAAACGTTGTTTTAATATTTGTGCCTGTGAAGAAAAATCATAATCGGTGGTGCAATTTTTACGTATTCTAAGGTATTGACCATAAGGGACGCCTTTTAGCCAACTGGGATAATGGGCACTGGTGTAATCTAAAAAACTATTAACATCAACGGATTTAAAATGAGTTCTGGTCTGTATCTGTCCCATATTGTTGACTATTTCCAAATCTAAAAATTCTACAGTGATAATGGTGGGGGAAGCATTAAGTATGGGGGAAACAAGATACTGCCCATCACCTGCCAAATACCATCCCTACAGTGATCATGGTGGGGGCAGCATCATGTTTGGAGGAAACCAGGTACTGCCCATAACCTGCCCAATACCATCCCTACAGTGATCATGGTGGGGGCAGCATCATGTCTGGAGGAAACCAGGCACTGCCCATCACCTACCCAATGCCATCCGTACAGTGATCATGGTGGGGGCAGCATCATGTCTGGAGGAAACCGGGCACTGCCCATGAACTGTCCAATACCATCCCTACAGTGATCATGGTGGAGGCAGCATCATGTCTGGAGGAAACCAGGCACTGCCCATTACTTGCCAAATACCATCCCTACAGTGATCATGGTGGGGGCAGCATCATGTCTAGGGAAAACCAGACACTGACCATCACCTACCCAATACCATCCCTACAGTGATCATGGTGGGGGCAGCATCATGTCTGGGGAAACCAGGCACTGCCCATCACCTGTCCAATACCATCCCTACAGTGATCATGGTGGGGCAGCATCACGTCTGGAGGAAACCAGGCACTGCCCATTGTCTGCCCAATACCATTGCTACAGTGAAGCATGGTGGGGCAGCATCATGTCTGGGGGAAACCAGGCACTGCCGATCACCTGCCCAATACCATCCCCACAGTGAAGCATGGTGGAGGCAGCAGGCGCTGCCTATCTTCTGCCCAATACCATCACTACAGTGAAGCATTATGGGGGAAGCATCATGTCTGGAGGAAACCAGACACTGCCCATCACCTGCCCAATACCATCCCTACAGTGATCATGGTGGGGGCAGCATCATGTCGATGGGAAACCAGGTCCTGTCTGTTACCTGCCCAATACCATCCCTACAGTGATCATGGTGAGGGGAACATCATGTCTGGAGGAAACCAGGCACTGCCCATCACCTGCCCAATACCATCCCTACAGTGATTATGGTGGGGCCAGCATCATGTCTGGGGGAAACCAGATACTGCCAATCATCTGCCCAATACCATCCCTACAGTGATCATGGTGAGGGGGGCATCATGTCTGGAGGAAACCAGGCACTGCCCATCACCTGCCCGATACCATCCCTACAGTGATCATGGTGGAGGCAGCATCATGTCTGGAGGAAACCAGGTACTGCCAATCATCTGCTCTATACTATCTCCTCCATCATCACCTTCCCAATACAATTTCCATTTACATAAAAGTGCAGGATCTCTTTATTCCGTTGTTTAGTCTATGGCAGACACCATACATGTTAGGCCCCTACTACTAGCTCTGGGAGAACTGACAATTTTGCCGTGTACAGCTTATATAATGGCCACAAATATCGCTGCTCCTCATGTACACAGCTGTACCCAGGGCAGCTTATCCTGAAAAGTCACATTAAATGACAGGTTGAAGATTGTGGCACCACTCTACACAGAGCCCAATGACATCCACACAACGTGTGTCACAACAGAAGCCTAGTGCGGTATCACACAGCCCGCTGAGGCTGATCAGGTATTGGTGGAGGCCTCTACCTCCCATTGTGGGGTGGACACCTAAGGTCACAGACCACAGGAACCCTTGCTTTATTTCGACCCTGGACCCAGGTCTCCCACATACGATGACTTCATGCTGCACCAGATTTTTGTGCACATAATAAGTAAAGTTTCTATACGTGTAAGACGGATGTGTCTGGAGTCTTTCCATTATTGTCTTCACCTCTGAACTGTCCATCTACAACACTTCTTTCCTGTTACGCAGCAAAATGACTTTTCCCCTCCAGAAGCACTAGAGTCCATTAGTGACCGCAGTCTCCGAGCACCTCACATTTATGTATTTCCAAACCGTCCTGCGCTCCTTTTATATTAACATTTTTATGTCTATAGCTGCGAAAAAAATATTCAGTTTCTTGGCAACTTGGAAAATCTACAGTAAATTCTCATTGTAGAAGCTTTTGTGAATATATCAGGACGGGTCTGTGTGTGATTCATTGGCTCTGATCGTCCCATATCGCTCATTTATGCTGAGATTAGCCCAAAGTTTGTCCCAGGCAGCCCCAGAAGTCCCAGAACATATTAGCCTCCGGCACCTTCTTTACTGACCTGGAAGCCGAGTTTGTATGATTTCTGTCGGGAACTGCGCCACGAGTCCACCGCTCCCGTCCGGGGACGATAATCTGATTTAGTAACAATCTATTATCTTACCTTTTTTTTTGTTTGCTCTCCCAGAGTTCCATGCACTGTAAAAATCCCTATTCTAGAAGAGTCTACAGATGTAAGGGACCTAAAGTTAATATTTATGAGGGTTTTCTGTGCATCCTTCTTCTTGTCCAATGGAAACTATAGGTAACACTATTGGATTTCTGTATAAATTTTAGGTACAAAAAGTTTGAGGAAATGCATTTCGCTTTATAACGTTGTGCATCAACATTTCTTTTTTTTTCCCTTTTTCACAGTGCACTTCTGTGCTTTTCCAATGGGTGCCCACATGTGTTATTATGTCAAAAAAAATATGAGAGTAAACTAATTTAAAAAAGAAAAAACACAATTTATTGATGCACATGGCCATTTTTATTTTATTTATGTAGACAGGGTCAGATTATCATTGGAGCTCTTGGAACTCCTGCTCCAGGCCCTGCAGGCCAGGAAAGAAAGGGGGGCCCCACTTCCTTATTGGGGGCCTGCACATGCAATCTTTTTTTAAATCTCCCCCTGCACCACGCAGGTCCTGGTCGGCAGTTACTAATAAACAGGGATCGCCACTCAGAACATAATGGCAGTGACTGCTCTGTCAGGACCAGCTTTGTACCTTCTGAATACTGGAGAGGGTGGTATCTTTGAGGACCTGTGGTGATGTCACGATCATGTGACTTGTGGGGGTGGAGCTAGAAGTCCCGTCGCAGCCAGAGGAGTAGTGTGTACATGGTGAGTTCTTCCTACAATCTGCTGTTGTGAAGTCACTGCGTACAGCAGTGTTTCCTAACCAGCTGTTGCAAAAGTACAACTCCCAGCATGTTGGAGGCCCCCTGGTTGGAAGATACTAATATACAATATATACATGTGAGCTGCAGAGCTGCACTCACTATTCTGCTGGTGGGGTCACTGTGTACATCAATGTTTCCCAACCATGGTGCCACCAAGTGTTTCAAAACTACAACTCCCAGAACAGTCAGGTCAGTCAAAGGCTGTTTAGGCATGCTGGGAGTTTTAGTTTTGCAACAGATGGAGGAACCATGGTTGGGAAACACTGGTGTACATACATTACATTACTGATCCTGAGTTATATCCTGTACTAGCGTTGCCCGGATCTTCCTTCCAAATCGTTGTTGTGGAGGAAAATCAACAGAGGAGGAAGCTTTTGACTTCATATCCCGTCCTCATATATTGTTGTCACATCCCAACCCCATATCCCGTCCTCATACCCCCACCTCATATCCCGTCCTCCTATCTCAACTTTCTATCCCGTCCTCCTATCCCTACCTCCTATCCCGTCCTCCTATCTCTACCTCCTGTCCCGTCCTCCAATCCCGTCCTCCAATCCCGACCTCCTATCTCGACCTCCAATCCCGACCTCATATCCCGACCTGTAATATGTGTACCAGGTATTGAAATATCTTCAGCCGTACGGAAATTATGTGGGAACATACATTTCCCATTGATTTGTATGGGACTTTAAACAAAAACCCTGACCCTCACAAATGGGTTAAGTAAGGGTTAAATCACCTATCCTATGTTTGTTGCTGACATATAAGTAACATGTGACCAAGTTTCATGTTAATATCTTTAGTACTTATCCTGTACTGATCCTGAGTTATATCCTGTATTATACTCCAGAGCTGTACTCACTATTCTGCTGGTGAGGTCACTGTGTACATACATTACATTACTTATCCTGTACTGATCCTGAGTTATATCTTGTATTATACCCTAGAGCTGTACTCACTATTCTGCTGGTGAAATCACTGTGTACATACATTACTTATCCTGTACTGATCCTGAGTTATATCCTGTATTATACTCCAGAGCTGTACTCACTATTCTGCTGGTGAGGTCACTGTGTACACACATTACATTACTTATCCTGTACTGATCCTGAGTTATATCCTGTATTATACTCCAGAGCTGTACTCACTATTCTGCTGGTGAGATCACTGTGTACATACATTACATTACTTATCCTGTACTGATCCTGAGTTATATCCTGTAAATCTTTTATTAGAAAAATATAAATCATAACAAACACAGAACCAGCACAACTTTGCCATAATGGAAAACAACAAAATGAAATAACATAAACCCATACTTTTCAAGAACAAAAATCCTGCCTAAACGGCCAGCCCAGCTTTTCCTAAAAATACTAATACTACACCAAACATAACCAAACACACTCACATGCATGCATACCTAATGTGCAAAAACCAAAAATAAAATTGCATATTTAGCTTTAACAAAAAAAAAAAAAAAAAAAATTAACATTTTTTTATAAATATTATATATATTGCAAACATAAAACAACCCAAAAAAGTCCACAACAGATACAAAAAAAAAAAAAAAATGGTTCGACTGCCATCTATCACTACTATAAACACTATATAATACACAAACCAAAATATAAAACAAACAAAATTATAATATTTACTATATATACTATATACATACTATATACATATAACCTATATACACCTATAAATGTACAGAAAACAACCTACTCTAAACTGTCCCTTCACCCGCACCACCCACCCTCCTGTACATGGGTCAGAGTCCATAGAGTCCATAGTCCTCAATGTCCAGTCCATAACTGACCCATGCCAGGTCCACCAAAACAAACAACCACCACCACCCACAAAAACACCCTCCCAACCTAGAACTCCTCCCAACCAACTTTACCATAACCAGCTTTATAATATACAAAAACAAACAATACAACCCACTTTAGGCCCAAGTTCGGTGCCTGTAAGCCCTACATAACTTTAGCGTCTGAAAACAAAACAAAAAGCTATGGTGCACATGCATTAGCCCACCACCAGGAAGAAGGATGGCAATCCTGATACATACAAAATATTTACATTCTTTCCCTAACTGCACCCTACCTCTCACCCTACCATTATCCCTAAAAATAAACTGACCCTACTATCACCTTAACCCTGTCCCTACATCACTGTCCCTAACCAAAACCAGGGTACTCTACCCAAAAGGTCTAGTACCTAGGGCACATCAAAACAAAACCCTCTCCATAGGAGAGAAGCCCTACTGGTACCAAGACTGCCATACTCCAAAGACCTGATCTTCCCAAGGTCACCGGTGATGTTCCTACAGACCTCCACCTCGGAGAGGACTTTCCGCTGTGTAGACACTAAACACCGTGCATTCCACGTGTAGTACCTAACCACTAAACTGACTAAGAATAAAGTGCCCCGATCACGGCCACCCAGGGTCCTGAATGCCCCATAAGCCCATTCCGGATAGGTAAGGCCGGCAAGTTGACTCAAGCCGATGGAAGCGCCCACCCGGTTGTAGACCCCTATATTAAAGGGACAATGAAGCAGGAAATGGTCCATGCTTTCCAGCATGTCCCTGCACTCTTCTCGGGGACACCCCCGGTCATCAGATCTCCTACACTTCAAATTGTCCCTCACATATAGCTTCCCCTGAAAGCAGCGCCAGGCCAAGTCCCAAAACTTCTGGGGGATCCTTTTCATGTTTAAAAGATACAACCCCACCCTCAGATCCCGACCTGGGCAGTCCCTGAGCGCCAGAGGCTTCTGGAAGTGGGTCAACAGAACCCGTTTGTCAAGGAACTGCCTTGACTGGGTCCTGATCTCCCACACTCCCAGACCCCACCGACGTATCGCCTTCAGAGTCGGGGTAGCGTAAGCCGGAAGATATCCATGGGGCGTACGAAGGTCCTTCACTTGCCCTCCTGTCTCCCATTCCTGGAAGAAAGGCCGAAACCACTCCCTGCAGGAGAGTACCCATGGAGGAGCCGTCTCTGACCAGAGGTTCGAGATGTTAGCTTTCAAGAAGGTGTTCGTTAAGAACACCACAGGGTTTACCATAGATAAACCCCCTAGTCTCCTCGTGCGGTACGTAACCTCCCTCTTGACTAGGTTCATCCTGTTCCCCCATAACAGTTGGAAAAACAGGCTGTAGATCCTAGTATAGTAAGCCTCTGGCAAGATACATACGCTGCCCAGATAGATAAACAAGGGGAGCAGGTACGATTTGATCAGGTGTACCCTTTCCCTGAGGGTCATAGACCAACCCTTCCACTGGTTCACCTTCTGAGTGGCATCCTGGAGCTTACCATCCCAGTTTTTGGTGGGATAATCATCCTGGCCGAATGTGATGCCCAGAAGTTTTGCTGACTCTTGGGGCCCTGGAAGGGTGTCCGGGAGATCAAACGTGGGATCTCCCCCTCCCAGCCAGAGACTTTCACACTTATCCTGGTTGATCTTAGACCCGGATGCCTCCGAGTAGCGGTCCACTTCCGACATCACCACATCGACCTCCTCTCTCGAGGACACGAAGATGATGACATCATCAGCGTACGCCACCACTCTCTGGGCGACATCCAGCTCCGCCAGACTCATCCCGACTCCCGCCAACGGCCCACAATCTACCCTCCGGATGAAGGGATCGATTGCGAACACGTATAAAAGCGGGCTCAAGGGACAACCCTGACGGACTCCGGACCCCACCTCAAAAGAGCGGCCAGACCAACCGTTCACCAGTGGGAAACTCTCTGCCCCTGCATACAAGATCTTAAGCCAATTAACGAAAGTACTCGGTAAGCCATATCTCAGGAGGACGGACCAGAGGTACTCGTGGTTCACCCGATCAAATGCTTTGGCCTGATCCAGGGACAGCAAGTACCCCTTCCAGAGACCTGCACTACTCCGCTCCACTGCCTCCCTGACACTAAGGACAGCACTTAAGGTGCTTCGGCCTGGAACAGAGCAGTGCTGGGCCCCCGAAAGGAGCCGGGGTGCAAACTTCACCAGCCGATTAAACAGTATCTTGGCCAGAAGTTTCCTGTCCGCATTGAGAAGAGCTATGGGTCTCCAATTCTCAATACGGCTGGGATCTTTACCCTTTGAGAGAAGAATCAGGGCTGACCTCCTCATTGACTTCGGCAGAGTGCCCGAGGAGAGACACTCATTGAATACCTCAGTCAAGAGGGGAGCTAAAGACTCCTTAAAGGTCCTGTACCACTCGGATGTTAAGCCATCCGGACCTGGCGACTTCTTAGGGGCGAGCCCCTCGATCGCCAGTCTCACTTCCTCTTCCCTGATTTCTTCTGCCAAAACATCAAGAGAGGGGTCTACCCCTGGCTCAGGAATGGTTTCAGCCAGGAAAGCCGACATCCTGTCTCGATCTAGATCCTTCCTTCCCAAGAGGTGTGAGTAGAAGGATCTGACGACCTCCAAAATCCCTGATCTGGACCGATTCAGAGATCCCGTACTATCAATCAGTCCTGAGACCACTTTACTACTCACTGACATCTTACAGTTTCTGTAAGGGTCGGGCGAGCGGTACTTCCCAAAATCCCTCTCAAAAACCAAAGATGCGTGCCTATCGTACTGACACCTCATCAGCAAGGACTTCACTCTGGAGATATCCTCACGGCTACCTCCAGTCGAGACGAGAAGCTCGAGTTTCCTCCTCAGACCCTGATACAGGCGATACCTGTTCAGGGACCTGAGGCTCGAGAGCTGGCGGAAGAACCCCGCAACCCGCTTCTTGAATATCTCCCACCACTCTGACTTACTACTACATAGGTCCAGTAAAGGTACCTGACTCTGAAGAAAATCCTCAAAGGACTGTCTTATCTCCGCTTCCTCCAGGAGGGACGAATTCAGCTTCCAATAACCTTTACCCATCCGGGGGGTCTCTGAAACATTCAAGGAAAAAGAAATCATACAGTGATCGGAGAACTCCACCTCAACCACGGACACTGCGGAAGAGACGGCTTCCTCCTTTAAATAAAACCTGTCTATTCTAGACCTGCAGCTACCTCGATGATAGGTGAAACCCGCGTGGCCTGAGGGGCTCCGGATGTGGGCATCCTCTAGGCGAGCTTCCCTAACTATACTATTGAGGGCTATGCTATCATAAGCCAACCGATCATTGGAGCCTCTCCTATCTTGGGATCTCGTGACAGTATTGAAATCCCCTCCAAAGATCACCTGTCGGCTTGTAAAAAGAAAGGGCTTAATCCTCATAAAGAGATCTTTTCGTCCCCACTTTGTTTGTGGGGCGTAGATGTTAATAAGCCGAAGCTCTTGCCCCTTCATGAGGACATCTAAGATCAGGCACCTCCCCATTTCTAACTCAATAACCCGTCTGCATTCAACAGGAGCGGTAAAAAGGACCGCCACCCCACTATACGGCTCAGCCGCAAGAGACCAGTGGGAGGGGCCGCGCCTCCACTCTCTCCTGGCTTTTACCAGGGAGGCTAGATCTAACAACCTGGTCTCCTGTAAAAAGAAAATGTCGGCATCAACACGGCCGAGAAAATCAAAGGCTGCGAATCTAGCCGTATCAGACTTTATGCTGGCACAGTTAATAGATGCCAGCGTCAATGGGGTGAGTGCCGCCATCATGGGTGATTGAGTTAGATGGCCCTAACCCCCATTATCTCTGTTTTTTCTTCACCCCCTCATCCCCAGATGAGGAGGCTTCTTTCTCTTTGGACCGTTTTTTGGATTCTGATTGGTCCATTTTTGAATCCCCATTTCCACCTGGCTCCGGTTTGGCCCCATCCCCTGAGGAAATTGCCCCATCAGGACAGGGCCCAGTTCCCCCCGGAGGCTTCCCCACTTCAGGCACCCCATCCTCGACCCCCCCCTCCATGGAGGGGGAGGAGATGTCATCAAGGACAGAGTACCGGTTAGACAGATCAATCAGAGGGGGGGCAGGTAAGCTTCCGCTTGGGACCTGGTCCATAGGACGAGGACTATAGGGCTCCGACCTCTTCTTTCTCCCTTTACTGCCCTTTTTTTTTGGCCTCTCTTCACCTTCCTCATCCACACTTTCATAGTGGGAGGAATCGGAAAGATCGGCCTTGCTGCCCTCTTCTTTACAGATTCTCCCCATTTCCTCATCCAGCACATTCTCCCCCAGGGCCTCAGCAGTTTCAGGACTAACCTCTGGAGCAGGGCCAGAAGCTACCCCTGCCACATGGGAACTCTCCAGTTCCCTGCTCCTTCTCCGATTAGCCTCCCGCCTCAGCTTGGCGGGACTTTTCCTCTTCACTGACCCTGTTGCACCTTCTCCCGCGCTCGTGCCCTCCCCAGCTGAGGCAACATTACTGCTCTCCCCAGCCAAGGTGACCGTCGCACGGGCAAAGGCGCTAGGACAACGGCTGAAAGGGTGTCCTAAGACACCACACAGATGACACCTGATCTGCCTACAGGATGCGGCAAGATGACCTACCCCACCACACAGAGCACAGACCTGCACGGTACAGGCTGCGCTAAAGTGAGTGGGGCTGCCACACCTGTGACAGACCTTGGGCTGCCCCTGGTAGAAAATTTGGATTCTGTCTCTCCCAAGAAAAGCAGCTGATGGGATGTGGGCAACAGTGCTCCCCGAACGCTTAAGTTTGACGGAAAACGTCCAGGCCCCAGACCAGATCCCATGTTCGTCATAGTTCTTTTTCGGCATGTCCGTCACATCACCATATCTGCTGAGCCAGGTCATGATGTCATAGCAAGATAGTGACTCGTTACGTGTCAATACAGTCACTTTCTTGGCCAGATTCTGACGGGATATCGCCTTTACGGCGAAATCCCGCCAGCCGGGCTCGCTTTTCACCACCTCATAGTTCGACCAGAAAAGTTCCAAACCCTCCGGTCGAACGAAGCTGATGTCAAACTCGGAGGTACCATAGGGGTGGATCAGGGCAAAGATGTCACTTGCCCTGAATTCCATCTGGAGGAGGAGCTCAACCACCTTACCCCGAGGCGGACACGCATCTTCGCCCCTCCACACCAAACGGACCACATTCCTACGGCCACTTTCCTGCCCGGATGTTGGGAGGGACCAGACCACCTCCCCGTTTTGTTCTTGGAAGGCGCCTAAGCCATGTCTTTCTATCCAAAAAGACAGGTCAACCTCACCCCTCCCCTCTACATGGATTGACCTGTCTCCCCTACGTAGAGCCTCCAGGAGGCGCTGTTGCAATTGACCCCCAGAGCCAGATGGAGATGGAGATCCCCCTGATCCCCCGGCAGTGATGCTGGCATAGCTTCTGGGAGAAGCAGCCACTACCGGGGGGGCAGTCGAACCAGAACCAGACCCCAAACCAGGACCCTTGTTCCTAATGTAAGCCTCAGCCATAACACCTCTCTTTTGCATACCACTACCACTCCTCACCTGTATTTCACAAACACCCCTCTCTTGCACCCCACTTGCACCCATCTCTTGCACCCCGCTTGCACCCCTCTCTTGCACCCCGCTTGCACCCCTCTCTTGCACCCCGCTTGCACCCCTCTCTTGCACTCCGCTCCCTTCATCCATACTGCTACTACAACTCCTCCCATGCACACTGCCATAACTCACATCCTGCACATTACCATTTTTATTCACATTTTTGCTCTCACTTTCACTCTTGCGTACACTCTCCCTTGATGTGTTACAGGCCGGGCTGGCTGGGTCTATTACTCCAGGTATAAGGGTCGCTGGCTTAATGATTGGAGCTGCACGGCTCTTCTGTCCAGTGTCTTTGGGCACAGACACAGACTCCGCCCCCATCATAGGTGGCCCCGCCCCATCGCACGCCGCCGATTTTGACGGGAGCTGTCCCTCCGGACGCACTCCCGCCCCGCCTACTGCGGCTGACGCGCAGGGAACCTCCTCCTTCACAGTGCCAGGATCGGTACCGACTGCATCACCTAGGGGACCGCCCCCTGAACCAACAAGGTCCGGTGCCCGAACACTCCCCCCCCTCACAGGGGAGTGCCCTGCAGTGCCAGGACCTGTACCGCCCCCCGAACAAGGGAATCTGCCACCATTTTCTGGTGCCTGGGCACCCTCCCCCCTCACAGGAGGGTGCCCTTTTTTTTCTATCGCACCCGCGGCCATTTTGGGTGCACTACTGTATCCCCCATGCTGGCCCCGCTCCACTACAGAAACGGGGTCTGGCAGGTTGGGGGACCCAGCATCCTGAATCGGCTTCTCAGCTGACTCAGACTGCTGGAAAGAAGAAAAGACAAACTTTTGAATCCCTTGCGTTTTCTTCCTCTTCCTGCCCTTCGCTTTTTTATTCTTCCTCTCCTCCTCTGGGCCTAAATCCTCTCCAAAAGAGAAGTTTTCCAGACGGGTGGGGGACTCCTGCATTACAATCGCCCGCAGGAGACCCCCATCCGCCAAGCCGCTGCCTTGACTGCAGTCACTGCCATCATCATTATCATCATCATCCTCACTGGAGGTAGGTAAGGCCACCTGAGCCGGGTTCACACGGTCTTCACTCAGGGTAAGTGGGGGGTCAGGGGTAGCAGTGGTGTCACGCACAGAATTAGTATCCATATCCCCCTCACTCACATTGCTCTCCTCACCTCCTTCACCTTCCTCCATCTCCTCCTCCTCACTCTGGCAATCATCATCATCATCTCTAGAGACCGGCATACCAGAGAAACGAGCACCATGGACAAATTTCTCACGGAAAATGCCGGCACCTTCCACAATGTCAGACCTCATCCGCACAATCTCCTCCACTTTTTTCTTTAATGTTTTTACCTTAGCGGCAAATGCTGCCTTCTTGGCCCTGGATGACTGATCCACTTGGTAGCGGGCAAATTTTAAATCCGCTCTTATTCCTCTGAGCTGCTTCCCAAGCTCCTCATATTGAGCCATCTTGGCCTGCATTCTGGATGCGAATATTGCCAGGGATTCCCTTGGCCCCTTTACCCCCCATTGCTGGGGTTCTGGGGAAACTGATGTAGACGCCTTTACTCCATTCCTCTGCCTGGATGAGCTTCTTGGCCTGGATGAACTTTTGCTAGAAGCTTTGCAGCTCCCAGCTGGGGATGGGGGAGGGGCCCCACATTGCTGTGGGCCCTGGTCGATCTTCTGACCCCATCCTGGCTACTGGCCGTTGCATGTTCGCGCACACACCCCTCCGGCCTAGAACGGGGAGCGCAAAATGAAGTCCTGGATTCCCGGGGCTCCATAGCAGAGACCCCTACCCAGGAGTCTGCCACACACCTGGGGAGGGGCGGAAGAAAAGTCTGCTTCTCTGGAAGTTTGCTGGAAGTCACAGGAGCACAGACACACCCAACCTTACTCCAGAGCTGGACTCACTATTCTGCTGGTGAGGTCAATGTGTACATACATTATATTACTTATCCTGTACTGATCCTGAGTTATATCCTGTATTATACTCCAGAGCTGTACTCACTATTCTGCTGGTGAGATCACTGTGTACATACATTACATTACTTATCCTGTACTGATCCTGAGTTATATCCTGTATTATACCCTATAGCTGTACTCACTATTCTGCTGGTGAGGTCACTGTGTACATACATTACATTACTTATCCTGTACGGATCCTGAGTTATATCCTGTATTATACCCCAGAGCTGTACTCACTACTCTGCTGGTGAGGTCACTGTGTACATACATTACATTACTTATTCTGTACGGATCCTGAGTCTGGGGGAAATTAGGGCTCGTCCACACTACGAACTTCCAGCAGCAGAATTCTGCTTGTTTTCAAAGGGATTCTGCTGCTTTGTGCACACCATGGAATTGTCACAGCTGAAATCTGCCAGTGTAATGGATGTCCGCCCAAAGATGCAGTGTGTGGTTGTATTGATAAATATGATCATTATGATTTTGATTACTGATCAATATATATATACTATTTATTAATACTTGTCGTCTTAATTTTCAGAAATCTTGAAGTATATACAATCTACGTTACAATCAAGCAACCCCGAGAAAAGAACCGAGTACCTCAACATGGATCCGCAATTTTATTTTAATTTTATTTTTTGTCTATATTTGTTTAATTATTATATTTTTTACCAGTATAGTGACGGCGCCCCTATATTAATATGGATATCGTAAGACACATATCTCTTATGTTTTCTAAAATATATCTATTACTAATGTTGTACCCTGGTATGATTGTCACGTGTATGATGGGTTGCTGTTGGACACCTCTGTATTGACAAGAACCTTCTGGTGGAAAATCCTGATAGCCAGGAGGTGAGGTTTTACCAATCTGGTAGGGATAAGCGTAGTTTGGGTCCCTATGGATTCCATAAGTCGCACCCAGATCCGTGCAGTACATAACAGAGGGCAAGTGTCCAGGTCCCTTGACTGTTCTCTAGCATGTGTGCGGGGTTACAATATTAGAATGAAATGATTCTTATTATACATTATATATTTAGTAATTGAGTGAAGTGCTTTGCCAGCAGTACACTATATGACTTACTATTCATTTGCCCTGAACTAATATGGCGCTGGTGAGCACTTATGTATACACTGAGCTTGCGCAGGGAGCCACGGAGCTTGGCCGCGATGCGCAAGTCAATGTTGGTCTGACAGGCCGGGACGTCTCTATGACTACTAGGGACGCCGTTACTATGATTGGTTGAACTCCGGTTACACCGGAAGTGGATCCCGGCGTCCCATGTGGGACTCGGGTTTGCGAATCATGGCGCGTTTGCTAAGAGGCCGGCTAAGCAAACGGGTTTGCTTGATTGGGTAACGATTTTTAACCCTTTATTCACTATTATGTTTACACGATCACTGGTATAACTGTATGTACATATCACCATCCGATCCTACAAGTGATTGGCGATTGGAATACAGGGATGTATACACTTAACACTACTGTATTGAATGCACTGAATTGATTATGTTTTCACTTATTGGTTTGTATATTTTATACTTTGTTGATAATATGTCAGATGTCACATGATATGCAAATGTTGATGATGTCACTTATTCGGGGAGGTATTTAACCCCGCTTGTATCACTTGTAAATCACTTGAAAATTTTCCTTGGAATAAAGCACTTTTCTTCACCTATTTTGGTGTGCTGCCTATATCCATTTATATTTAAAGAGGACCGGAGCACCGAGGTTCAAGGGCTTGCACCCAACCATCTGGATACAAGGAGGTGCTGCTTCATATGATAATTTTTATATTTATATTCTAATATACTGCAGAAAAACATTATTTTCCTTTTGAGATATATCAGCTTGCAATTTGCTTGTGACCAAGAAAATGAAGACCATGGGACGAGGCCAAATAACGTAAGATAAGAGGAGGAGTTGAAAGTTGGAGACAAAATATTTGAAGAAATATAGACTGTGCAGAAGGGAAGATACATCCAGAATTTTCTGGTAGAATAGGGAGATGGCAACATCAATGAACTATGGCCAAGAAAGAAATGAATGTTTAATATGGTAATATATATATAGACGCAATACTCAAATAACCAATCAAGATATAACATGATGATTTTGACATGATAACTAACCTCCCCTTTTTGTCAAAGGTAAAAAGCAATGTACTTCCGTATAATAAACAGAACTCCTTGGGACAGCTCCTTAGCAAGTATGCTGAGAAGGAGATATATGCCAACATTTTTCCCGGTGTTTTTTTCCTTGTGTCGACACTCAGCAGTATATAGCGGCTGTCACTCACAGTTTAAGGCCTAATCAGCAGCCAACCTTGACAGTATTATTTTCAGGTTGCATGTTGTTTGACTGTATAATATACAGGGTCTCATAGCCCCTGAGGATGTGGTTGGTATTACAAAACATGTAGGGGAGACATTATGTTGTGGTTTTAACATAGCAGCTTACTAGTCCCATGGTGGGGCATACTGCAGACGCCGCCATATTTACGTCTACTCCATACAGAAGAGCTTAATAATTTCTTGGAGGGACTGTGCTGGTGTTTTTAATACACTTCTTCTGGACTTTTTAATAAGTCCATAAATAAAAGTGACGTTTTAACATACATATATGAATTAAGGGGGTGGGGGGGAGGGGGTATTTTGTTTAGGGGGTTATACCTTGTCACCTAGGCGACTGGGGTTTGGTGTTTACCATTATAATATACAGGGAGCACAAGGTCTGGCAGTATTATATTTAGGAAGCACAGTGTCTCGAAGGGTTATAATATTGTTGTCTTCAGAAGATATGGATCGGCTGGTAACGGGAGGAGCCAATGATGTCCAGGCCTCAAACGTTACAGAGGAAGATGGAGCTGGAAGAAGACATGGCGTCTGAACCAGAGGAAGAAGAAAAGGAACAACAACAGAGGAGACGTCTCCTGTCAGTCATTTTATCACTGTGTATTTTCATGACTGTCCCATCAGAGCTGTAGTCACTTCTAAGTTTATCAGTAATGATGGATGAAACTTGAAATTTGAGGCTTTTCATCTGTTACAAAACTATAACTCTCATTTTAAGTTCTCCAGACATCAGCTGGAACAGCTGGAAAGAGCAACTTGAACTGAGGTGATTTTAGACTATGCAGCCCAATGGGCACAAAAAAGAAAAAAAAGGCTGCACAGTCTGATATGCCTAAATAGGCCTAATTTTGGTATACTTCTTACTTGACTAGCTGTCTCAGTGGGAGGGGAGGGGGGACTGCCTTGGGGGGTTCTTTTGGGGGCCCCATCATACCAAAGTGCTCCATCTTTCAGGCAGCCTTAAAGGGGTACTCCGTTGGAAAACTTTTTTTTTTTTTTTTTTTATCAACTGGTGCCAGAAAGTTAAACAGATTTGTAAATTACTTCTATTAAAAATGTTTTATCCTTCCAGTACTTATCAGCTGCTGAATACTACAGAGGAAATTCTTTTATTTTTGGAACACAGAGCTCTTTGCTGACATCATGACCACAGTGCTCTCTGCTGACACCTCTGTCCATTTTCAGAACTGCCCAAAGTAGGAGAAAATCCCCATAGCAAACATATACTGCTCTGGACAGTTCCTAAAATGGACAGAGATGTCAGTAGAGAGCACTGTGGTCATGTTGTCAGCAGAGAGCACTGTGTTCCAAAAAGAAAATAATTTCTTCTGTAGTATTCAGCAGCTAATAAGTACTGGAAGGATTAAGATTTTTTTAATAGAAGCAATGTAAAAATCTTTTTAACTTTCTGGCACCAATTGATAAAAAAAAAAAAAAGTTTTCCACCGACGTACCCCTTTAATCTGGCCCAGTATGTAGAAGCGCTGACTTGTCCCCCAGAAGATCCCCCATAACATATCATGTCAAGGGGGTTGTCCAGGGTTAGAAAAATATTGCTGCTTTCCTCCAAAAACAGCGCTACACCTGTTCACTGAACATGTCTGATATTACAGCTCAGCTCACTTAAAGGGATATTCCGGCTTTGTACATCTCATCCCCTATCCAAAGGATGTATGATCGCAGGGGTCCCCCCGCTGAGGACCCCCGCAATCTCGGTGCAGCTCCTGGCATTCTGTGTCTGGCGCTGAGTCAGAGACGGGGACGTGATATCATGACCACGCCCCCTCCATTCATGTCTATGGGAGGGGGCTGTCACGCCCCCTCCTATAGACATGATTGGGGAGGTGTGCCAAGACATCACTTGGGGGGCGTGGCAGTGATGCCACATCCTCGTCTCCGAGGCAGCGCCCCGGCACAGAATGCCGGGACCCCTGAGATCATACATCTTATCCCCTTTAAAGAGGTTTTCTCAGTATGAAAATAATGCCTTCTCTGCTATCTCAAGTTTGCCGCCACCTGAGATGGTTGAGAACCTGAAAAATGGCCAAGTCGGCTTCCTTACACAATTTTCCTTACTCTAATAGAAGTTAATAGGAGTGATATTAATGGCGGAGCCCCACCAACCAAGCTGATTATATGAACGGGGCAGCTCCTGATGCTTCGTCATTTGTTTATCTCCCATTAATATTTTTTGGCTTCCTGACCACTTCTGGCAGCTGCAGACAGGCTGGAGATGGCTGGGAAGACTTGATCAAACTCTCAGAAACCAAATAGGGCTCAGCTGCAATACCACAAGCAACCTGTTAACAGGGGCGGCATTGCGGCTGAACATGGATTTCTAATCCTGAACAATTGCCTTGCAGAGTACTGCAGAGTACTGCAGTGTAGGACAATGTATCCCCTATCCTAAGAATAAGGGATAAGTACCTGATCGTGGAGGGTCCTACTGCCATGACCTCCTGCTCCGGCTCTTCTTTCAGGGCCGCCACTCGCTATTCATCTCTATGGGAGAGCCAAAGATACACGAGTACAATGCTCAGGTATCTCCGGCTCTCCCATAGAGATGGCCCCAGCTTCGTTCGCTCGTCAGAGCCAAAGCACCACACAGAAGATCACAGGGGGTCTCAGTGGTCGGACCCCCCCCTCCCACGATCAGACACTTATCCAAAGGATATGGGATAAATTGCCCTAAGCTGCAGTACTCTATGTACTTTATGTAAACAATGATAGCAACCACTTCAACTAGTTCCTGGGAGTGTGAGCCATTGGTGAGTTTAAATAAAGCAATTGTTATCATTAGTATTATTATTATTAATAATATTATTATTATTATTATTATCATTATTATTATTATCATTATTATTATTATGTATTTATTTTTTATTAATACTAATAAAAATAATATTCACAATTTTAGTGAGTGGCCGTATTGGAACAAGCATTATGGGGCCCATACTTAGTGTATCTGGGCAGCTCAGTGGTTAGCAACATTGTCTCTGGGTCCAGGCTGGGTTTAAAGGGGTACTCCGGCGCTTAGACATCTTATCCCCTATCCAGGGCCGCTGGGGACCCCCCTGATCATGCACTCCGCACCCCGTTAAAATCAGTCCCCAGAGCGTATTCGCTTCGGGTCTGAATACTGTCGATCACGGGGGCCGAAGCATTGTGATGTCACACGGGGCGGAGCCTTGACGTCACAACGCTCCGGCCCTGTGATCGACAGTAATCAGATCCGGAGCAAACACGCTCCGGGGACTGATTTTAACGGGGTGGGGCGTGCAAGATCATGGGGGTTCCCAGCGGCAGTACCCCCCCGATCAGGCATCTTATCCCCTTTGGATAGGGGATAAGATGTCTAAGCGCCGGAGTACCCCTTTAAATACAATCAGGAAGTTCACACATCCCCCCCCCCCCGTGTTGGTCTAGCTCAGTGGTCTTAAAGGGGTACTCCAGTAGAAAAAATAATAATTTCAAATCAACTGGTGCCAGAAAGTTATACAGATTTGTAAATTACTTTTATTTAAAAATGTTAATCCTTCCAGTACTTATGAGCTGCTGTATGATCCACAGGAAGTTGGTTAGTTCTTTCCAGTCTGACCACAGTGCTCTCTGCTGACACCTCTGTCCATGTCAGGTACTGTCCACAGGTTTACTATGGGGATTTGCACCTACTCTGGACAGTTCCTGACACAGACAGAGGAGGCAGCAGAGAGCACTGTGGTCAGACTGGAAAGAACTACACAACTTCCTGTGAAGTATACAGCAGCTGATAAGTACTGGAAGGGCTAAGATTTTTATATAGAAGTTATTTACAAATCCGTATAACTTTCTGGCACCAGTTGATTTAATATACATAAATAAATGTTTTCCACTGGAGTACCCCTTTAACCTCTTCATGACCCATGACGTATGCATACGTCTTCACACCCTGGGTCTTAAGGACCCATGACATATGCATACGTCATGTCTTTTCCTGGTCTCCGCCGCTCACCCGGCGGAGATCGGAAGCGGATCTCTGCTGAAATCCTTCAGCAGGGATCCAGGGCAGACGCCGAGGGGGGTCCCGGGACCCTCACATATCGGCGATCGTCACAGATCGCTTGCGAAATCAACGTTGAGGGGGGTCCCGGGACCCTCACATATCGGCGATCGTCACAGATCGCTTGCGGAGCAGATCGCTTGCGAAATCACACAAGCGATCTGCTCCGATTCCGGGTATTCGGGTCACTTCGGACCCGATGACCTGCAAAAAAGAAGGTGATCAGCGGTGTACGATACACCGCCAATCACCTTCGGTTGCTGGGAGCGGTGACAATACTGTCACCGCCCCAGCAACGCTGCTATTGGCCGGCGATCGTCCGGCCAATAGCAGCGCGGCAGAGGAGGGGTTAACGGACCTCTCACGCAGCTTTGCACGCTCGCTCGAGTTCAGTCAGCGGGCAAAGCTGTATGAAGAGTACCGGGACCCCCCCTCTATGATCCAGAGCCCCCTCACAGGAGAAGATTGTCCCCCTAGTGCAGGGAAAGTGTGTCCCTTAGGGAAAGGTAGGTAAACTGAAAGTAAAAGTAACCTAAAAGTAAAAAAAAAAAATCCCCCCCCCACCTGACCCCCTAATAGGCCCCTAGGGTCCTGTGATCAGTGTCACCCGGGACCTATTAGGGGTTCAGGGCGCTGCGTGCGCCACCCCTTTTTTTTGGGCCGCAGCGTGTTTTTTTATTTTTTTCCATTATAACGGTGTGTGAGTGATAATCACACACCGTTATATAAAGTATTACACCAAGCACCACACTACATTCTTCCCCGCCCCCCCCGCACACCCCCCCCTCCCCCCGCCACCGCCCTTCCCCCCGCCGCCGTAGAAAAAAGGCGATGGCTCGCCGGGCATTTTCGGCAGTGGAGGCTTACGCTTTTTTAGCCTCCGACTCCGAATCTGCCAGTGAGGACGATGAAGATCTTACATTTTTGTGTTCTTCATCGTCCTCCTCATCATCTAGCAGTGATGATGAGTCCCCTGTACGGCGGCGGAGACGCCGCCAGGCGAGGCCACGCACCCCCCATGATAGTGACCCAGTGGCCGACACTAGTACGAGTGGCAATGCTGCTCGTAATAGGAGTCCGGCACCCCAGACAAGTGCACCGGAGCCCCCTTCCGATGAACCTGTCTGGAGCCCCCCAGAGGGTTATCAGCCACGGATTCCTGAGTATGCTGGCGACTCAGGAATCCGGATTGACACGGCTGGCTTCACTGATCCGGACTTTTTAAAGTTTTTTTTCAGTGACAGCCTGGTCAATCACATGGTGGAGCAAACAAACTTGTACGCCCAGCAGTTCATTGCCCACCACCCAGATTCGTTTTTGGCCAGGTCCAATGAATGGCGCGCCATTGATGCAGCGGAAATGAGGAAATTTTGGGGCCTCACGCTGCCTATGGGCCTGGACAAAAAACCAAGTGTCCGTCATTACTGGAGCGGGGACGTCCTCTACCAGACCCCGCTTTACAGTATGGCGATGACACAGAAGCGGTACGAGGCGATTCGGAAATGCCTGCATTATGCAGATAATGAGGCATGTCCGCCCCGAGGTGATCCCGCCCATGACCGGCTTTACAAAGTGAGGCTGGTCATCGATCACTTTGGGGCCAAATTTTTGGAGGCCTATGTACCGCTCAGGGACCTCTCGGTAGATGAGTCTCTCATCAGTTTTAAGGGGAGACTCATCTTCCGCCAGTATATTCCCTCGAAGCGGGCGCGGTATGGCGTGAAGCTCTATAAACTCTGTGAGAGTACCTCCGGGTACACTTGCAGGTTTAGAGTATATGAGGGACGAGATTCCCGTATTGAACCCCCAGATTGTTCCCCCACTCTGGGTGTTAGCTGGAAAATTGTTTGGGACCTTATGCACCCATTGCTGGATAAGGGTTACCACGTGTACATGGACAACTTTTATACCAGCATCCCTCTCTTCACATCCCTTGCCGCCAGATCCACGTCCGCTTGTGGGACCGTGCGGAGGAACCAGAGAGGCCTCCCTCTAAATTTGGTCCAGACGCCTATCCCCAAGGGTGAGTCCCGGGCCCTTACCCATGATAACCTGTTGTTGGTGAAGTATAAGGATAAGAGGGATGTCCTTATGCTCACCACTATTCATGGGAATGGCAGCACCCCTGTCCCTGTGCGAGGTACCGCGGGACCGGTCCTCAAGCCCGATTGTATTCTGGACTACAATCGGTATATGGGGGGAGTTGATCTCTCAGATCAAGTCCTCAAGCCATACAACGCCATGCGGAAAACACGGGCATGGTACAAAAAAGTTGCGGTCTACTTGGTACAGGTTGCCATGTACAACGCTTTTGTACTATCCCAGTACGCTGGCAACACAGGGACATTCCTCCAGTACCAAGAAGAAGTCCTAAGGTTCCTGATCTTTGCTGACCGGGAAAGATCAGGCCGGAGTTCCCAAGGGTCTGGAGTTGTAGGCGCCAGGATCGTCCCAGGCCAGCACTTTCCAGGTGTGATCCCCCACAGTGGAAAGTCGGGACGATCCCAGAAAAGATGCAGAGTGTGTCACAAGAAGGGGAGACGGAAGGACACCACGTATCAGTGTGACACTTGCCCAGATAATCCGGGCCTCTGCATAGGCTGCTTCAGGGAGTATCACACTTCCATGGAGCACTACATTTTCCCTTTACATTTTAATTTTCCATAATTTGACCAATGTACAAAGTCCAGAGTACATTCCAAATTTTAACCCCCATAAACCACTAAATTGCCCAAAAAAACTGAAAAAAAAAAAAAAAACCTGATAAGACCTCTAGGGGTGTTTTTTTCAGAAATGGGTCATAGGTCACTGAGTCACTATCATCAGGGACTTTTTATGTTGCCTCAAATGCGCAGTGCTCTCTCTCCATCTGAGGCAACAGGTTAGGGACGGCCACACACATCACATTCCCAGAATAATGACTCAGAGCATAGGGTTTGGGGCAGGCATATTTTTTTTAATTTTGGCTATGCTCTGGGTCATCATTCTGGGAACATATCCTGTTTTATTATTTTATGATTTATAGTTTTCTGGCCCACTGTACCCCATATTATGGGCCTCTGTACCCCACCTGTCTACCCCAGTTACGGCCCGTTGTCCCCCATAGTGTTCCCCTATTTTAGGGCTCAGTGCTCCCCCCATTAATGCTCCTTGAGGGAGGGTCCCACATCCTGGCTGCTATAATAAGCTCAAGGCCCCTGACTGACTTCCCACTCCAAGACCTGGTGTGCACCCACGGAGCGAAAATCATAAAAAATTAAGGTATGTCCTTATTCCAAAGAAATGTATTTACACCTTTTGTGGTGTCTTTTCTGCTATTAACCCTTGTAAAAATGTAAAATTTTGGGGAAAACCCACATTTTAGTGACATTTTTATTTTTTTATTTTACATATGCAAAAGTCGTGAAACCCCTGTGGGGTATTAAGGCTTACTTTACCCCTTGTTACGTTCCTCAAGGGGTCTAGTTTCCAAAATGTGATGCCATGTGTTTTTTTTTTGCTGTCCTGGCACCATAGGGGCTTCCCAAATGCCACATGTCCCCCCCATTTCAGCAAAGTTTGCAAATGTGACTCCTTCTCTTCTGAGCATTGTGGCGCTCCTGCAGTGCACTTGACGTCCACTTATGGGGTACCTCCATACTCAGAAGAGATGGGGTTACAAATTTTGGGGGGTATTTTCTGCTATTAACCCTTGCAAAAATGTGAAATTTGGGGGGAAACACACATTTTAGTGAAAAAAAAATATTTTACATATGGAAAAGTCGTGAAACCCCTGTGGGGTATAAAGGCTCACTTAATTCCTTGTTACGTTCCTCAAGGGGTCTAGTTTCCAAAATGGTATGCCATGTGGGGTTATTTTGCTGTTCTGGCACCATAGAGGCTTCCTAAATGCGACATGCCCCCCTAGCAAAATTTGCTCTCAAAAAGCCAAATATTACTCCTTCTCTTCTGAGCATTGTAGTTCGCACGTAGTGCACTTCATGGGAACTTATGGGGTACCTCCATACTCAGAAGAGATGGGGTTACAAATTTTGGGCAGTATTTACTGCTATTAACCCTTGCAAAAATGTGAAATTTGGGGGGAAACACACATTTTAGTGAAAAAAAAATTAAAAAAATGTACATATGGAAAAGTTGTGAAACCCCTGTGGGGTATTAAGGCTCACTTAATTCCTTGTTACGTTCCTCAAGGGGTCTAGTTTCCAAAATGGTATGCCATGTGGGTGTTTTTGCTGTTCTGGCACCATAGAGGCTTCCTAAATGCGACATGCCCCCCTAGCAAAATTTGCTCTCAAAAAGCCAAATATTACTCCTTCTCTTCTGAGCATTGTAGTTCGCCCGTAGTGCACTTCAGGGGAACTTATGGGGTACCTCCATACTCAGAAGAGATGGGGTTACAAATTTTGGGCAGTATTTACTGCTATTAACCCTTGAAAAAATGTGAAATTTGGGGGGAAACACACATTTTTGTGAAAAAATAATAAAAAAAAAATGTACATATGGAAAAGTCGTGAAACCCCTGTGGGGTATTAAGGCTCACTTAATTTCTTGTTATGTTCCTCAAGGGGTCTAGTTTCCAAAATGGTATGCCATGTGGGTGTTTTTGCTGTTCTGGCACCATAGGGGCTTCCTAAATGCAATATGCCCCCAAAAACCATTTCAGAAAAACGTACTCTCCAAAATCCCCTTGTCGCTCCTTCGCTTCTGAGCCCTCTATTGCGCCCGCCGAACACTTTACATAGACGTATGAGGTATGTGCTTACTCGAGAGAAATTGGGCTACAAATAGAAGTAAAAATTTTCTCCTTTTACCCCTTGTAAAAATTCAAAAATTGGGTCTACAAGAACATGTGAGTGTAAAAAATGAAGATTGTGAATTTTCTCCTTCACTTTGCTGCTATTCCTGTGAAACACCTAAAGGGTTAAAACGCTGACTGAATGTGATTTTGAATACTTTGGGGAGTGCAGTTTTTATAATGGGGTCATTTGTGGGGTATTTCTAAGATGAAGACCCTTCAAATTCCCTTCAAACCTGAACTGGTCCCTGAAAAATAGTGAGTTTTGAAATTTTGTGAAAAATTGGAAAATTGCTGCTGAACTTTGAAGCCCTCTGGTGTCTTCCAAAAGTAAAAACATGTCAATTTTATGATGCAAACATAAAGTAGACATATTGAATATGTGAATAATTTTTTTTTTTTTGAATATCCATTTTCCTTACAAGCAGAGAGCTTCAAAGTTAGAAAAATTTAAAATTTTCAAATTTTTCATCAAATTTGGGGATTTTTCACCAAGAAAGGATGCAAGTATCGACAAAAATTTACCACTGTGTTAAAGTAGAATATGTCACGAAAAAACAATCTCAGAATCAGAATGATAACTAAAAGAATTCCAGAGTTATTAATGTTTAAAGTGACAGTGGTCAGATGTGCAAAAAATGGCCGGGTCCTAAGGTGTAAAATGGCTGGGTCCTTAAGGGGTTAAACTATGGGTGGCCCTCCGTTGGCTGTCTGGGCATGCCGGGAGTTGAAGTTTTGAAACAGTTTGGCCACAGTTTGACCTTTTGGGTCCATTTCCCCCGATAACCTTATAAGGTAGATGATGGTCGAGGGGACTTAGGGAGGAGGTCACCGGAGCTGGGCCGTCTCCCCATTGCAGACCCCCTCTCTATAATATTCCATCCCATTGGTTTGAAATAAACTGTTTTAGAAACATATTGCGCCTCCTCGTTTCCGTCCTTCTACAAACACTTTGTTTTGGTCGTATATCTTCTTACACTAAAGGGCATCCTACTGACACTTATCTCTACTCAACTAGGTTGTGTGCCTACTTAAGTCATGTGGAATAATGACTTCCTTCCCTCCGCCATTGAGACGGCAGTGCTACCAATCCTTCATTGCACCTACAGATTTGTCCCAAATGCATTATTTTGCATGCATTAACATTAATGTGACGTTCCCTCAACCTTGCCCGTTCCTTTAATTTGCTAAATTCATTCATCATGTTATTTACATTAATAGTCACACGCGATACAATAATGTCTCGGTAACTGATGGTTCTGTCATCGGCGGTGAAAAGGGCAACATGTCTTGTGTGTGTGAGGTCTGAAGATACATTACTGTATAGGGGAGGACGGAGGATTACTGTATGGGGAGGACGGAGGATTACTGTATAGAGGAGGATGGAGGATTACTGTATAGGGGAGGACGGAGGATTACTGTACAGGGAGGATGGAGGATTACTGTATGGGGGAGGACGGAGGATTACTGTATAGGGGAGGACGGAGGATTACTGTATGGGGAGGACGGAGGATTACTGTATGGGGAGGATGGAGGATTACTGTGTGGGGAGGATGGAGGATTACTGTATAGGGGAGGTCGGAGGATTACTGTATAGGGGAGGACGGAGGATTACTTAATGGGGGAGGATGGAGGATTACTGTATGGGGGAAGGATGGAGGATTACTGTATAGGGGAGGTCGGAGGATCACTGTATAGGGGAGGACTGAGGATTACTGTATAGGGGAGGACGGAGGATTACTGTATAGAGGAGGATGGAGGATCACTCTATGGGGAGGACGGAGGATTACTGTATAGAGGAGGACTGAGGATTACTGTATGGGGGAGGACGAAGGATTACTGTATAGAGGGGGACGGAGATTACTGTATAGAGGAGGACGGATGATTACTGTATAGAGGGGGACGGAGATTACTGTATAGAGGAGAACGGAGGATTACTGTATAGGGGAGGACGGAAGATTACTGTATGGGGAGAACGGATGATTACTGTATGGGGAGGACGGAGGATTACTGTATAGAGGAGGACGGAGGATTACTGTGTGGTAGGCCTTGTGGGGTGTATGGTAGCTGGGGTGTTGTTTTGGTAAATGAGGGGTTAATGTTCACCCTATAGTTCGTGACGCCAGGCTGAGGGCTAGTATGCTGAGGTAATTCTCCGGCGTATCACCGCCCTTCCCAGTAACGATAGGTGCATATAAAAAATGACTGAAGGTCCACAAGGTACTTGAACAAACGTTACTGAAAAGCTTGCGGTACATCCAATGCACAATAACAGTCTCAGGAATACAGTCTCTATTTAGTGCAATGACAGTTGTTGCGGACCTTGACTTTAGATATAGTCTCTGAATTTAGGGTAATTTTTGCAGATCTGTCCGGATTTAGGGGATCGATAAGGTCCGGTGATCTTGCAGAGTGCGTGGGGATTGATACACTCAGAAATTAGAAGATATCGGCCGTCGCCGCAAGGCTCAGGCCTAGACTCACTGATCTCAGCAGCGCAGATGCTTCTTGCTTATAAGCACGGGAACAAGAGCGCGAGAACATGGCCACTGCTCCCTTATATGGGTAGGGGGCAGGGCTGTTTCTACTGGTCCAATTAACTGTCACTTACCGTTACAAGGAGTGATGGGAGATATACGTCATAGGGACCTCCAAAGGTCCCACAATACCATAGAGGTTACCTGATCACGTGACCCGCAGGTCCTGCAACGCTGTATACAGGTAATTAACTATTTATAAACATTTATACAATCATATTTACATGCATCCTAAATAAACCATTAGCTCAATAACTATCTAGATGAGAGGTGTCCAGGGGTGAACTAAACAATGGGGACCCCAACGTCCTAGGGACTCTGGCTAAGGGGACCCACATACGGAGGTACCAGATAGGATACGGTACCGGGACACCACAACTGTATAGAGGAAGACTAAGGATTACTGTATAGAGGAGAACGGAGGATTGCTGTATGGGGGAGGATTACTGTATGGGGAAGGATGGAGGATTACTGTATATGGGAGGACGGAGGATCAATGTATAGGGAAGGTTGGAGGATTAATGTATAGGAAAGGACGGATTACCGTATAGAGGAGGACGGAGGATTACTGTATGGGGGAGGACCGATGATTACTGTATAGAGCACTACGCAGGATTACTGTATTGGGAGGACGGAGGATTACTGTATAGAGGAGGACGGAGGATTACTGTATAGAGGATGATGGAGGATTACTGTATAGGGGAGGATGGAGGATTACTGTATGGGGGAGGACGGAGGATTACTGTATAGAGGAGGATGGAGGATTAATGTATAGTAAAGGACGGAGGATTACTGTATGGGGGAGGACGGAGGATTACTGTATGGGGGAGAACGGAGGATTACTGTATAGGGGAGGACGGAGGATTACTGTATAGGGGAGGACGGAGGATTACTGTATGGGGAGGACGGAGGATTACTGTATGGGGAGGACGGAGGATTACTGTATGGGGAAGGATGGAGGATTAATGTATAGGAAAGGACGGATTACCGTATAGAGGAGGACGGAGGATTACTGTATGGGGGAGGACGGAGGATTACTGTATGGGGAGGACGAAGGATTACTGTATGGGGAGGATTACTGTATGGGGAAGGATGGAGGATTACTGTATACAGGAGGACGGAGGATCACTGTATAGGGAAGGCTGGAGGATTAATGTATAGGAAAGGACGGATTACCATATAGAGGAGGACGGAGGATTACTGTATGGGGGAGGACGGAGGATTACTGTATAGAGGACTACGCAGGATTACTGTATTGGGAGGACGGAGGATTACTGTATAGAGGAGGATGGAGGATTACTGTATAGAGGATGATGGAGGATTACTGTATAGAGGAGGACGGAGGATTACTGTATAGAGGAGCACGGAGGATTACTGTATGAGGGAGGACGGAGGATTACTGTATGGGGGAGGACGGAGGATTACTGTATGGGGGAGGACGGAGGATTACTGTATAGAGGACTACGCAGGATTACTGTATTGGGAGGACGGAGGATTACTGTATAGAGGAGGACGGAGGATTACTGTATAGAGGAGGATGGAGGATTACTGTATAGAGGAGGACGGAGGATTACTGTATAGAGGAGGATGGAGTATTAATGTATAGGAAAGGACGGAGGATTACTGTATGGGGGAGGACGGAGGATTACTGTATAGGGGAGGACGGAGGATTACTGTATGGGGAGGACGGAGGATTACTGTATGGGGGAGAACGGAGGATTACTATATGGGGGAGGACGGAGGATTACTGTATGGGGGAGGACGGAGGATTACTGTATGGGGAGGACGGAGGATTACTGTATGGGGAGGATTACTATATGGGGAAGGATGGAGGATTACTGTATACAGGAGGACGGAGGATCACTGTATAGGGAAGGTTGGAGGATTAATGTATAGGAAAGGACGGATTACCATATAGAGGAGGACGGAGGATTACTGTATGGGGGAGGACGGAGGATTACTGTATAGAGGACTACGCAGGATTACTGTATTGGGAGGACGGAGGATTACTGTATAGAGGAGGACGGAGGATTACTGTATAGAGGATGATGGAGGATTACTGTATAGAGGAGCACGGAGGATTACTGTATGAGGGAGGACGGAGGATTACTGTATAGAGGAGGACGGAGGATTACTGTATGGGGGAGGATGGAGGATTACTGTATAGAGGAGGACGGAGGATTACTGTATAGAGGAGGATGGAGGATTAATGTATAGGAAAGGACGGAGGATTACTGTATGGGGAGGACGGAGGATTACTGTATAGGGGAGGACGGAGGATTACTGTATGGGGAGGACGGAGGATTACTGTATGGGGGAGAACGGAGGATTACTATATGGGGGAGGACGGAGGATTACTGTATGGGGGAGAACGGAGGATTACTATATGGGGGAGGACGTAGGATTACTGTATAGGGAAGGTTGGAGGATTAATGTATGGGAAAAGACAGATTACCGTATAGAGGAGGACGGGGGATTACTGTATGGGGGAGGACAGAGGATTACTGTATGGGGGAGGACGGAGGATTACTGTATGGGGAGGACGGAGGATTACTGTATGGGGGAGGTTGGAGGATTAATGTATAGGAAAGGACGGATTACCGTATAGAGGAGGACGGAGGATTACTGTATGGGGAGGACGGAGGATGACTGTATAGGGGAGGACGGAGGATTACTGTATGGGGGAGGACGGAGGATTACTGTATAGGGGAGGACGGAGGATTACTGTACAGGAAGGATGGAGGATTACTGTATGGGGGAGGACGGAGGATTACTGTATAGGGGAGGACGGAGGATTACTGTATAGGGGAGGACAGAGGATTACTGTATGGGGAGGACGGAGGATTACTGTATGGGGAGGACGAAGGATTACTGTATAGAGGGGGACGGAGATTACTGTATAGAGGAGAACGGATGATTACTGTATAGAGGGGGACGGAGATTACTGTATAGAAGAGAACGGAGGATTACTGTATAGGGGAGGACGGAGGATTACTGTATGGGGGAGGTCGTAGGTTTACTGTTTTGGGAGAATGGATGATTACTGTATGGGGAGGACGGAGGATTACTGTATAGAATAGGACGGAGGATTACTGTGTGGTAGGCCTTGTGGGGTGTATGGTAGCTGGGGTGTTGTTTCGGTAAATGAGGGGTTAATGTTCACCCTATAGTTTGTGATGCCAGGCTGAGGGCTTGTATGCTGAGGTAATTCTCCGGCCTATCGCCGCCCTTCCCAGTAACGATAGGTGCATATATAAAATGACTGAAGGTCCACAAGGTACTTGAACAAACGTTACTGAAAAGCTTGCGGTACATCCAATGCACAATAACAGTCTCAGGAATACAGTCTCTATTTAGTGCAATGACAGTTGTTGCGGATCTTGACTTTAGATATAGTCTCTGAATTTAGGGTAATTTTTGCAGATCTGTCCGGATTTAGGGGATCGATAAGGTCCGGTGATCTTGCAGAGTGCGTGGGGATTGATACACTCAGAAATTAGAAGATATCGGCCGTCGCCACAAGGCTCAGGCCTAGACTCACTGATCTCAGCAGCGCAGATGCTTCTTGCTTGAAAGCACAGGAACAAGAGCGCGAGAACATGGCCACTGCTCCCTTATATGGGTAGGGGGCAGGGCTGTTTCTACTGGTCCAATTAACTGTCACTTACAGTTACAAGGAGTGATGGTAGATATACGTCATAGGGACCTCCAAAGGTCCTGAAGCACAATACCATAGAGTTTACCTGATCACGTGACCCGCAGGTCCTGAAACGCTGTATACAGGTAATTAACTATTTAAAAACATTTATTCAATCATATTTACATGCATCCTAAATAAATCATTAGCTCAATAACTATCTAGATGAGAGGTGTCCAGGGGTGAACTAAACAATGGGGACCCCAACGTCCTAGGGACTCTGGCTAAGGGGACCCACATACGGAGGTACCAGATAGGATACGGTACCGGGACACCAAACTGTATAGAGGAAGACTAAGGATTACTGTATAGAGGAGAACGGAGGATTGCTGTATGGGGGAGGATTACTGTATGGGGAAGGATGGAGGATTACTGTATATGGGAGGACGGAGGATCAATGTATAGGGAAGGTTGGAGGATTAATGTATAGGAAAGGACGGATTACCGTATAGAGGAGGATGGAGGATTACTGTATGGGGGAGGACCGAGGATTACTGTATAGAGGACTACGCAGGATTACTGTATTGGGAGGATGGAGGATTACTGTATAGAGGAGGACGGAGGATTACTGTATAGAGGAGGATGGAGGATTACTGTATAGAGGAGGACGGAGGATTACTGTATAGAGGAGGATGGAGGATTAATGTATAGGAAAGGACAGAGGATTACTGTATGGGGGAGGACGGAGGATTACTGTATGAGGGAGGATGGAGGATTACTGTATAGGGGAGGACGGAGGATTACTGTATGAGGGAGGATGGAGGATTACTGTATAGGGGAGGACGAAGGATTACTGTATAGGGGAGGACGGAGGATTACTGTATAGGGGAGGACGGAGGATTCTGATTTGTGCAGCTCCTTAGTTCACATCATCACGGAACTAATTTATACCATAGACAAAGTGAAGCAAAGAGCTGGTGCGGGGGGCGGGGGTGTTGGTTACTTCCACTTGTATCTGCACCAACATCTATTTGTAGCCAACGATTTGGCAATATATTGTGACTTTTGAGGTTACATAATCTTCTCGAAATTTATGTGGCTGGGTTCAGGGGTCGTAAATAACTTGGAACTCGGGATAATATGTGGTTTGGGATATGCTATCACAGCCCCCATGTAAGACGTTAGTGCCATTCTGTGGCTCCATATACAGAAATGCCCACCTTTACCTTCCAATCAATGTCATTGAGGACTGTTATTTCTCATGATACAATTCACTAGATTATTTGCATGTGTTTATTTAAGACAAAACTGTATATATAATGGGAACAAATAGGAAGAGTTGTATTGTCCGTTTTTGTATTTTTTTCTGTTTTGGTGTCTGTTCAGACTCTAGGTTTGTGTCTGAACAGTTTTCTGTGCTATTCTTCCTGACTAGGGAATAGTGAAAAAACGCCATGTCCAGATGTTAACTGCAAGTCAATAGTAAACTGCAAAATGCCAGATCCACTTGGCGTTTTTCAGTTTGGTGTATTTTTCTTTTTTTTCCAGTTTGTTATTCAGCTATTTTGGGCTCAGAGGCTGATTTTCAAAAACACCCACCAAATCCTTGTTTGGTGTTTTTATCAGGAAAACATTGGTGTTTTCCTCCCATAGAAGTCTATGGGAGTGAAAAAACGCCAAGAAAAACGCCATGTGGTTTTTGACTTTGGCATTTTTGCCGGTGTTCTCTATTCTTTTTTGGACTTTAGCGATCCAAAAAAGTGATGGAGATACCTTTTTTTTTATTAAAATTTTGTAGGGTAATATATATATATATATATATATATATATATATATATATATATATATATATATATATATATATATATAAAAAGATACAGTAGTGATGGAAAAAATTGTATTTAACAAAATGTATCTTTTTAATAACAACATTTTTATTAATTTTTAAACAAGGATTCATTTATGTGTGCAGGCAGGGACCTAAAAATGTAGTGTGTGTGTTTTTCACTTTTTTTTATTTTTATTTTTTACATTTTTTATATAGTACTACTACTACCAGCATAGAACACACTGTTCCATGATGGGAGTAGTAGTACCTGTATTAATTGACAGATCGCCCCTTTGCGATCCTTCTTTATAATGTATAGATGCGGCCGCTCTTCTATGGTCCCTGCACTGACATATATATACACATATTCATATTTCCCGCAGAGAGCTGTGATTGGCCAGATGGTTCCAGCTAATCACAACTCTGTGGGATATATGAATATGTGTATATATACATCAGTGCAGGGACCATAGAAAAGCGGCCACATCTATACATTATACAGGAGGATCGCAGCGGGTGTTAGGAGTTACACTCCCTGCGATCTGTCTATTAGTGCTGGTACTACTGCTCCCAGCATGGAGCAGAGTGTGCTCCATGTTGGGAGTAGTAGTACCTGCAGTAAGGGACAGATCACAGTGGGTGTCACTCCTGACACCTGTTGCGATCCTCCTGATATGAATTTCGGGGCTCTGCTGTGCTCGCAGCTACGGAGACAGGAGAACAGCTGATGTTGAGCAGTAGATATACATCCTATATCTACTGCCCAGCAAGAACTTACAGTGAGCCTGCAGTGTATATAGTATACACATTGCTGGCTCACTTAACCCCTTGCTGAGCTGTGTGCTATGCGCAAGCCTGGCAAGGAAAGAGTTAACTTACACTGTTGGACAGTGTAGGTCAACCCTTTGGGGGTATACAGTATATCCAGCTATCTATAGATTTCTTTATATAGTGTATACAGAAGATGAAGAAGTCCCAGTACCTCCCTCCAGTCCCGGCTGGGTCTTTTTTAGCTCCGCCCCCTAGTGATTAAGTCATTAGGGGCGGGACTTCAGACGGGAGCCAGGTTGGTATGTCTGAGGCTCTGTTCACATTGTCTGTTTTGTATAATGTGAACAGACCCTTACAGCAGTGTTCTTCCAGACAGTGAGACTCCAGCTGTTGCCCAGACACCCAAAGTCTGTCTGGGAATGCTGGGAGTTGTTGTTTTGCACCAATTATAGGCTCCCTGTTTGGGTAGGCATTGCATTGTGGGTGTTCTTCCCAGCGGAGAGTGCCAAAAATGTCCTAACCAATTTTTTGTGTTTTTTTTTTTTCTTCTCGTTTCAAGTTTGTGTATGAAGAGGATTACGGTATATTCCATGGATTACGGCGGATGAAATTGATTTTTTTTTCTTTTAATAAAATGGCTAACGAGGGCTATGGGGGAGGGTTTTTTAAATTAAAATAATTTTTCCAATGTGGTGTGCTTTTTTTAATTAGAATTTTCAGGCTTAAAAGTGGAAGCTGTGTCATGGACAGAATCAATTACTAAGCCGGGGCTTAGCATTAGCCCCAAAAACAGCTAGCGCTAACCCCCAGTTATTACCCCATTAGCCACCGCCACAGGGGTGCCGGGAAGAGCCGGTACCAACAGGCCAGGAGTGTCAAAAATGGTGCTCCTGGGCCTAGGTGGTAACAGGCTGGTGTTATTTAGGCTGGGGAGGGCCAGTAACAATGGTCCTCGCCCACCCTGGTAACATCAGGCTGTTGCTGCTTGGTTGGTATCTGGATGTGAATAAAAATACAGGGAACCCTATGCATTTTTTTCCATAAATACATTTTAATGGACAATGTGAACAGAGCCTCACACCCTTACCAGCCTGGCTCCCTTCTGTAGCTCCACCCCTAATGATGTTATCTATAGGAGGTGGAGCTACATGGGCCCGGTGGGGACTGGAGGGAGGTAAGGGGATTTCTTCATCTTCTGTATACACTATATACAGCTATCTATAGATAGCTGTATATACTGTATACCATCCAAAGGGGCTATAGGAGCAGGATATAGTGACAGGATTCCCGGCTCCTGTATAGTATACACTATGCACCCCTGTGTACTATACGGCCGAGGGAGGTGAGTAGTGATGCTATACATCACTCCTCATCTCCTTACACTCTGTGGACCGGGCGCTCAGAATCCGACCCACTGAGTGGTACCCTGAAAAAACTGCCACATGGGACAAAACCAAACCAGGAAAAATACCAGAAAAACAGTTTTTCCTGGCGTTTTTGCTTGTGGGAAAAAACCTCAGTGGAATCCTAGCCTTTGAGTTCTGACCCATATTCCTCTGTGTTATGGAGTTTGGCTTTTGTGGAGTCTGTTTAGACTCATCCGGTTCTCAGTCCAGTGTTTCGTGTATTATATTTATGTTTCCTTCTAGGCCAGCATTCTGATATCTCGGTGACATTGCCCTCTGGCTAGGAGTCGATTTGGCTTTGGTAATTATATCCCTCCATGTTTTGAGTGGGGCATCTAGAGAATAAATGATTTATGATCTTTTGTGTATTTCGTACATGCACTGATCACAGTGTACATGATTACTGATCTGGAGTGTCCTCTGTACATTAACACTGATCTGTTTTATCTGTTTGTGTAGAGTTTTCAGTGTCCAGTGTGAACGGTGTTCTATGTTTCCTGACCTGTTTAGTGTGTGACATTCAGTTCATCTGCTCACCCCCTGCATCTCCTGGTTTCTGCTGTATACTTATTCCATATCTAGTCTTGTTTTTGTATTCATATCTGCGATTAATCTTGATTCCTGTTTCTGAACTGTATGTTAGTACGCTATATTCTGCCTTGTTTGTATATTAATATCTATTCTGGTTTTTGTATTCCCGTTACCTTTCTAACCTGTCCCCGACTGTGTGCTGTATTATTGGCGTACCTATACGCCCATTGCACTTTAGTGCAGGAAGGGACCGGCACCCAGTTGTCGATCCATCATTTAGGGTGGTTGGGCAAGTAGGCAGCGAGAGTGTTTCTAGGGATAGCTTAGGGCTCATTCTCACTGTCCACCCTTGAACATGACAAGAGTGTTCCCTGTTGTGAACCCCAGAATAGCCATCACTAGGAAGCAGGGACCCCAGAGGTGGCACAGCTGGTGCTCATACACCAGAGGTGGCACAGCAGGTGCTCAGACACCAAAGGTGGCACAACAAATGCTTGAACACCAGAGTTGGCACAGTGGGTGCTCTAAAACCAGAGATGGCACAGCTGGTGCTTGGAAACCAGAGGTGGTATATAATATGCTTAAACACCAGAGGTGGCACAGCAGATGATTGAACATCGGAGATGGCACAGCAGGTGCTCAGACATCAGAGGTGAAGCAGGAACACTAGAAACATAGACTGTGGAGCAGGAACACTAGAAACAGCAGGACTGAAGAACAGTTCACAGAGCTGTCAGGAAGGTCACAGTACTTTCAGGTGTAGATGTGGAACAGATAAGGACAGGAATATCGATAAAGAACTGGCCACTGAGGACAGTGCACTTGCAGGTATAAATGTGGTGTTCTGGAATGGAGTCACCTTTTGCTACTCTGAACACTGTTAAGGTAGTTGTGGCCTCAAAGGTCTCAAGCTTTAGTCTCAGGTCTATCTCTCTGAGAATATTGCTATGCAGATGTGTTTTTCTGTGTCTTTTAATATCGTCTGCATGCACTGAGCTGATAGAAATGTAAGGGGTTAACAATTTCTACACAAAATCCTTATCTTCACTGTACAATATCTGGTAATGCATCACATGTTCACACGTCAGCCAATGGGCTAAGGGCTGTCCTGCCTCCACCCCAATCCCCAAGGATAGGGGAAGGATCCTTAAGCCCATGTTTATTCTAGTTCTGGCATAGCCATAAAAGGAGGAACCCCCCCCCCCAGTAATGCATCTGAATCTCACGGCATCCCAATCCATTTGATATTGATGTTGATATTGATGTGAATTGAACTGATAGGAGTTCCTGCACTTGTAACTAATTCACAAAAATAAAAACTTAAAAATTTAGATTAGTAGTTAAGGACAAATCTATAATTTTGGGGAAATTTTTGAATAATTTGCTCATCTCTAGTCACTAGACGATAAGCTTGGAAAATCCAAATATTTCACTGCTGCTCTGATGGGAGTTGTGTATGCTGCATGTGTAACTTATAAAGTTAGGGCAAAATCTGGTAAATTTGTCCTGTCCAGTCAAGTGTCAAACTTTTTTACAGCAATTCACTTTTAGTGTATTGAGCTTCATAAAATACCTTACAGCTTCTGTCCACAGATTCAATGTATTTGGTCATTTGAAAAAACTTCCCAAACATATCAAAAATTTCTATCGTCCGGGATGTCAGAATTGCTGTGACTATTCCTGTGAAGTTTGTGGCAGCACTCCACTCTCCGGCCATTTCCCAATCTGATTATTTTACTCCTTAGACCTATACAGTCAAAGATTTGGGTTTAATTGACAGCCAGGGAGTGATGCACGAGGCAGCTTATAACTTGTGATCCTTGCGGGTCTTAGGACTGAGAACAAGTGTGATCAAAAGTTTATTTTTTTCAACAGTTACTCAAATGAGAGCAACGCAATTATATATTTGTCTAAAACTAGAACTTCTAAGAAGGAACACTCACATTTTGAGTTTTTGGGGGGAATTTATCACTGGTTTTAGCCTATTTTTTGTGGTGTTGAATTGTTACACTGTTTGTCGTAGTTGTCGTTTAGAGACTTTTTATTGCACATTTTTCTTTAAATGTTTTTTCTAAAATTTTTGTACACATTTTTTTCTACAAATAATGAGCAGTTACCACAAAATACTGTATCTGTCCAGAATATTAGTGTTAGGGTTAAGAGTTAAGGGTTAGGGGATAGGGTTTATGGTTAGGGTTTAGGGTTAGGTTAGGGGTAAACTTTTAGAATTAGGGGTTAGGGTTTATGGTTAGAGTTTAGAGTTTAGGGATAGGTGTTAGGATTTATGGTTAAGGTTAGTGTTTAGGGCATAGGGTTGGGGTTTATGGTTAGAGTTTAGGGGTTATGTGTTAGGGTTAGGTTAGGGGTAAGCATTTAGGGTTAGGGTTTAGGGTTTATGGTTAGGGTTCAGGGCATATGGTTAGGGTTTATGGTAAGAGTTTAGGGGTTAGGGTTAGGTGTTAGGATTTATGGTTAGGGTTTAGGTGTTAGTGTTTAGGGCTTATGGTTAGGGTTTAGGGTTAGGGGTAAGCATTTAGGGTTAGGAGTTAGGGTTTATGGTTAGAGTTTAGGGGTTAGGGTTAGGTGTTAGGATTAATGATTAGGGGTAAGGTGTTAGTGTTTAGGGCTTATGGTCAGGGTTTAGGGCATAGGGTTAGGGTTTCTGGTTAGAGATTAGGGGTTAGGTTAGGGGTAAGCATTTAGGGTTAGGGTTTAGGGTTTATGGTTAGGGTTTAGGGCATAGGGTTAGGGTTTCTGGTTAGAGTTTAGGGGTTAGGTTTTAGGGTTAGGTTAGGGGTAAGCGTTTAGGGTAAGGGGTTAGTGTTTATGGTTAGAGTTTAGGGGTTAGGGTTAGGTGTTAGGATTAATGATTAGGGGTTAGGTGTTAGTGTTTAGGGCTTATGGTTAGTGTTTAGGGCATAGGGTTAGGGTTTATGGTTAGAGTTTAGGGGTTAGGTTAGGGGTAAGCGTTTAGGGTTAGGGTTTAGGGTTTATGATTAGGGTTTAGGGCATAGGGCTAGGGTTTATGGTTAGAGTTTAGGGGTTAGGTGTTAGGGTTAGGTTAGGAGTAAGCATTTAGGGTTAGGGGTTAGGGTTTATGGTTAGAGTTTAGGGGTTAGGTGTCAGGAATAATGATTAGGGGTTAGGTTAGGGAAAAAAGTTTGGAGTTAGGGTTTATGGTCTATGATTACAGTTTAGGGGTTAGGGTTAGGTGTTAGGATTTATGGTTAGGGTTTAGGGGTCAGGGTAAGAGTTTAGGAGTTGGGTGATAGGGTATCTGCATTGAATTTGTATAATGATACATTTAAATCCTTAACTGAATTCAATGTATATTTGTATTTCTTTCTGACCCATATACAGGGGTTGGGATGAACTTCCAATCATTTTCCCTTTTTAGTCCCCTGTCCCTTTAACATTTGCCAATTCATTGAGATCTGCATAAAAACTCTATAAAACAGACTGAACCCAAAGGTTATCTCGGGACGTCAAGGCTTTATTTTGTTGGTGCTATAAATTAAAGCATCCTCCCGCTCCGGAGAAGCTCTGATGTATGCCGGAGAGCGTCTACTTATTTGTTTGTAACAATCTCTTGCTTTTGAAGAATTCTATGTTGGAATATATATATTTTTCCCCAGCAATAAGCCGCTTCTGGTATCATTTCTGATCCAAATTACATCCACTAGTAAAAAGGAAATAGTCAGTGTTTTTGTTTCAGCCGTATTACATATCAATCTTGTTCAAATGTATCGTGCAGTGAACTGAAATTACTTTGCGGTGAGAAAATGAGTAAATATATAAATAATTAAATAAATAAAATAAACAAATAATAAAAAAATAAATAAAAATGAATAAACAAATAAAAAATAAATACATTAAAAAAAGAACCATTAAATAAAATGTTTTCCTTTGACTGCCTTCATATTGTCTCTCTAATGCATTGCACTGTACGCCAGCTGGACTCCGTACACAAGCCGCATCTCAATGAGTATCATATATTCTCTCAATATTACTGACTTTACAGATAGTCATCCCCGGTGACCGAGAAATAGAACGCCATGGTCACTCCAAACTCAATCATCAATTTCAGCCTCTTGCCCATATTAGCCATTTCGGGAGTCTATATGTTTGTACGGAAACAATTTATGGCAGATATGAGGGCGCAAATGTGAAGCGTTTTATACTGTATATGTAGAAGAATGGATCCCAGGTGAGATTGTATTTGTATCAACTGATTGGAAACAAAGCACCTGCGGACGATAAAACAAGTTTTTTATACGCGGAACCAACTAGCGGTTAACCAGATCTAAAAAAAATAAGAACTGATATATTGTAAAATGTTAAATGGTCCCAGACTAGGCGCAGAAGAGGAGGCACTGCTGTTCTAAGCAACAGAGACAAGTAAAAAAATGTGAAAAACTGAATATAAAAAGGGCAACAAAACACTGTAATCTGCACTAGAAAATATCATAAAGAGAAAAAATGGGCACTCGCCCTCTAAAACGTAGCTTTTATTTTCTATATACTAAAACTGCTCTCATGGCAGCTGCCGGTGTCTGTTCTGCTCCCTTGTCATGAGAGCGGTTTTAACCCCTTAACAACAATGGACGTACATTGACGTCCATTGCCGTCTGTATTAAACTATTAAAATATAATGTTAATTAAACCGTAAAGGTCAATGGCGTAAAGAAATATCAAAGTCCAGAATTGCATATATTTGGTCACTTCATATATCGTACAGTTCCATTCCCAAAAAATTGTACAGATGAAAACTTAAAAGGGTTATCCAGGAAAAACTTTTTTTATATATCAACTTGCTCCAGAGAGTTAAACAGATTTGTAAATTGCATCTATTAAAAAATCTTAATCTTTTCAGTACTTATGATCTGCTGAAGTTGAGTTGTGCTTTTCTGTCTAAGTGCTCTCTGATGACCCCTGTCTCAGGAACTGTCCAGAGTAGAAGCAAATCCCCATAGCGAACTTCTTCTACTCTGTGCAGTTCCCGAGACAAGCAGAGATGTCAGCAGAGAGCACTGTTGTCAGACAGAAAACAACAACTCAACTTCAGCAGCTGATAATTATTGGAAGGATTAAGATTTTATAATTGAAGTAATTTACAAATCTGTTTAACTTTCTGGAGCCAGTTGATATATAAAAATAAGTTTTTTACTGGAATAACCCTTTAACACCTTAAGGACCAAGTGCATACCAGTGTGCCCTTGGTATTTTGTACGCCCTGGTCCTGTTGCTAGTGTTTAAAGTGTGCTCATGAGCTGAGAACGCTTCAAACTCGGGGGGTTCCAGGGTCCCAGGAGATCAGCAGACTGGACCCAAGGTTAATGCTGGGCATCGCTAATCGGGCCGATGCCCGGTATTAACTCTTTGATCGCGGCATCTAAAATGCGAGTTTAACAATGCCAGCAGCTCAGCAGAACTGATTGGGACCATCGTGGTAAAATCAGGATGTCCCGATCAGCTGAAAGGATGGCGGGAGGGCCCTTGCCTGCCTCTTTGCTGTTCGATCGGTCTTCGGCTGCTCCAGGAAGCCTCAGCAGGCACGAGTAGCAGAGCGCCGATAACACTGATCAATGCTGAGCTTTGCCTGAACAGCGTTGCAATCGGAAGATTACATTGCATAGCCCCCTAAAGGGACATTAAAAAAATAAAGTGTAAAAAAAAGTTAATAAAAGTGAATTAACCCCTTTCTAATAAAAGTTTTAATCCACCCCCTTTCCCAAGTTTTAAATAAAATAATGTAATAAAAAATACAGGTGACCAAGCTGCACATCTGAGTTATAGCCATGATTGCTGTGACCCCTGATGGTGTAAAAGGTGATCATAGACATGTGCGCTAATTTTCACATTGTTCTGACCAGTAATTTAAGATAAAAGTATTCTTTCAAAATATTGCGCAATCCAATATGGCGGCCAAACCATGTGATTAACCCCTTAAGGACCGGAGGTTTTTCCGTTTTTGCATTTTCGTTTTTTGCTCCTTGCCTTTAAAAAATCATAACTCTTTCAAATTTACACCTAAAAATCCATATGATGGCTTATTTTTTGCGCCACCAATTCTACTTTGTAGTGACGTCAGTCATTTTGCCCAAAAATCTATGGTGAAGCGGGAAAAAAAATCATTGTGCGACAAAATTGAAAAAAAAACGCTGTTTTGTAAATTTTGGGGGCTTCCGTTTCTACGTAGTACATTTTTCGGTAAAAATGACACCTGATATGTATTCTGTAGGTCCATACGATTAAAATGATACCCTACTTATATAGGTTTGATTTTGTCGCACTTCTGGAAAAAATCATTACTACATGCAGGAAAATTAATACGTTTAAAATTGTCATCTTCTGACCCCTATAACTTTTTTATTTTTCCGTGTATGGGGCGGTATGAGGGCTCATTTTTTGCGCCGTGATCTGAATTTTTTAAAGGTACAATTTTTGCATTGATAGGACTTATTGATCACTTTTTATTCATTTTAAAATTATATAAAAAGTGACCAAAAATGCACTATTTTGGACTTTGGAATTTTTTTGCGCGCACGCCATTGAACGAGCGGTTTAATTAATGATATATTTTTATAATTCGGACATTTCCGCACGCGGTGATACCACATATGTTTATTTTTATTTTTATTTACACTGTGTTTTTTTTTTATTGGAAAAGGGGGTGATTCAAACTTTTAATAGGGGAGGAGTTAAATGATATTTATTCACTTTTTTTTTTCACTTTTTTTTTGCAGTGTTATAGGTCCCATAGGGACCTATAACACTGCACACACTGATCTTCTATGTTGATCACTGGTTTCTCATAAGAAGCCAGTGATCAACGATTCTGCCGCATGACTGCTCATGCCTGGATCTCAGGCACTGAGCAGTCATTCGGCGATCGGACAGCGAGGAGGCAGGTAGGGGCCCTCCCGCTGTCCTGTCAGCTGTTCGGGATGCCGCGATTAGCCGCGGCTATCCCGAACAGCCTGACTGAGCTAGCCGGGAACTTTCACTTTCACTTTTAGCCGCGCGGCTCAGCTCTGAGCGCACGGCTAAAGGGTTAATAGCGCGCGGCGCCGCGATCGGCGCTGCGTGCTATTAGAGGCGGGTCCCGGCTTCACTATGACGCCGGGCCCGCCATGATATGACGCGGGGTTACTGTGTAACCCCGCGTTATATCAGAAGAGCAGGACCAAGGACGTACCGGTACGTCATTGGTCCTTAAGGGGTTAAATGTGTTACAGAAAGTGATCATGAACATAACATTGTTCTGACCAGCAATTTCAGTCAAAACTATGTTGTAATGACATCAGTCATTTTACCCAAAAATCTACTGCGAAACAGAAAAAAAAATCATTGTGAGACAAAATTGAAAAAAAAATGCCATTTTGTAAAATCATAACTACATGCAGAAAATGTATACCCCTATAACTTTTTTTATTTTTCCGCATATGGGGAGGTATGAGGGCTCATTTTTTTGTGCCGTGATCTGAAGTTTTTAGCGGTACCATTTTTGCATTGATCGGACTTATTGATCGCTTTTTATTCATTTTTTCATGATATAAAAAGTGATCAAAAATACGCTATTTTGGACTGTGCGGTTTAATTAACGATATATTTTTAAAATTCAGACATTTACGCATACCACATGTTTATTTTTATTTACACTTTTTTTATGGGAAAAGGGGGGTGATTCAAACTTTTATTAGGGAAGGGGTTAAATTATCTTTATTCACTTTTATTTTTTTTTTGCAGTGTTATAGCTCCCATAGGGACCTATAACACTGCACACACTGATCTCTTATACTGATCCTTGTTATCCCATAGGAGACTATAACACTGCACACACTGATCTCTTATACTGATCCTTGTTATCCCATAGGGACCTATAACACTACACACACTGATCTCTTATACTGATCATTGTTATCCCATAGGGACCTATAACACTGCACACACTGATCTCTTATACTGATCCTTGTTATCCCATAGGGACCTATAACACTACACACACTGATCTCTTACACTGATCATTATTATCCCATAGGAGACTATAACACTGCACACACTGATCTCTTATACTGATCATTATTATCCCAGAGGAGACTATAACACTGCACACACTGATCTCTTATACTGATCATTGTTATCCCATAGGGACCCATAACACTGCACACAATGATCTCTTATACTGATCATTATTATCCCATAGGGACCTATAACACTGCACACACTGATCTCTTATACTGATCATTATTATCCCAGAGGAGACTATAACACTGCACACACTGATCTCTTATACTGATCATTATTATCTCTTAGGAGACTATAACACTGCACACACTGATCTCTTATACTGATCATTGTTATCCCATAGGAGACTATAACACTGCACACACTGATCTCTTATACTGATCATTATTATCCCATAGGGACCTATAACACTGCACACACTGATCTCTTATACTGATCATTATTAACCCATAGGAGACTATAACACTGCACACACTGATCTCTTATACTGATCATTATTATCCCATAGGAGACTATAACACTGCACACACTGATCTCTTATACTGATCATTATTATCCCATAGGAGACTATAACACTGTACACACTGTTCTCTTATACTGATCATTATTATCTCTTAGGAGACTATAACACTGCACACACTGATGTCTTATACTGATCATTATTATCCCATAGGGATCTATCACACTGCACACACTGATCTCTTATACTGATCATTATTATCCCATAGGAGACTATAACACTGCACACACTGATCTCTTATACTGATCATTATTATCCCATAGGAGACTATAACACTGCACACACTGATCTCTTATACTGATCATTATTAACCCATAGGAGACTATAACACTGCACACACTGATCTCTTATACTGATCATTATTATCCCATGGGAGACTATAACACTGCACACACTGATCTCTTACACTGATCATTGTTATCCCATAGGGAGCTATAGCACTCCACACACTGATCTCTTATACTGATCATTGTTTTCCCATAGGGGGCTATAACACTGCACACACTGATCTTTTACATTGATCAATGGTTTCTCATAGGAAACCACTGATCGATGATTCTGCCGCTTGACTGCTCATGCCTGGATATCCGGCACTGAGCAGTCATTCGGCATTCGGACAGCAAGCAGGCAGGTAGGGATCCTCCAGCTGTCTTGTAAGCTGTTTGGGATGCCGCGATTTTGCCGCTGTGATCCCGAACAGCTCCCTGAGCTAACCGGAATGGTTTCACTTTCACTTTAGATGTGGCGTCCAACTTTGAACGCCACGTCTAAAGGGTTAACAGCGTGCGCACCACGATCAATGCCGCACGCTATTAGCCACAGGTCCCGGCCGTTGTTAGAGGCCGTGACCCCGCGTTATAGATCGGGAGTGGACTCATGACATAAGCGTACGTCATGGGTCCTTAAAAGGTTAAAAAACATTCTGCAATCTAACAAGGCGGACACACCATGTGATCAATAGACTAGTAATAAACATACATAAGTCTGCATTACAGTCTAACCGTAAACAATAGTTTATACATCTGTAGCTTTAGCAGTTGCAGAGAAACAGATGTTTGAATTTTGAACAACAATTTGCCATAAAACAAAGATGGCTGCCTGGTCATGTGACCTAAAACCTATATGTAGAAAAAGATTAAGCACATAACAGCGCTCTACCATTGAGCCCAGTGTCTTACATATTTGCCCAGCAGTGCGCATATTACAGATATTTAAGTACAGGGGCTTATTGGCTTGCAGTGATTGGCTTGCAGTGATTGGCTAGCAATGGCCATATTGATTATGCAACCAGCCTTAACAAAAATGGTAAAGGAGGTGACCATGAACGTGTCCGCCAAATTGTGAAGGATTCTAATAATTGGTTTCCATAAGGAAGATGTTTGTAGAATATTGCGCAATCCAATATGGTGGCTAAACCATGTGACCAATTGACTTGTAATAAACAAATAATCTTGATGCTATTACCACATACAACAATTTATACATCTGTGTCTTTCTGGTTGCATAGAAGCAGATATATGAATATTTTGCAAAAAACATGTAAAAAAATGAATGTCTAATAATTAGTGAACATTGTGTTATACAAAGAGGAAATACATCTTATCATATAACAGGGAATCGTGTGCGAAAGGGAATATGTAACACCTGTGCAAAGGATTAAGGACAGCGTATAAATTAATAAATATATATTAATAAATATTGTATGTAGAGATATAATGTACGAAGAATCTCTCTGTAAATAAATGTTCATTAATATTTTAACAATAGCAAAGTATTTGTGTAATACAGTAATATTCCGGTGTTATTATTGTTGGGAAATGTAAGTATTTTAAATGGAAAAGCAAATAGTTTGACAGCGTAAGATAAAACCTTGGTGCAAAGGATTATTGGTAACTAATAGTCTTGACTTGGTAGAAGATCTCTGTATTAGTCGTAGTCTGACTACAGGGCCACTTAGTTTCAAACTACAATTTCACGTGTCGGTCTTGTTTAATTGCTACAAACAACATGTGGAAAGAATTATTTTATGATATAAAGATATAAAGATGTTATGAAAAAAAAATAAATATATATATATATATACATATGAAAATATATGTTGACACTAACATGCTGGTGTTGCCCCATACTTTTCATTTTCACAAGAGCTAAAAAGAGAAAAAGACCCCCAAAATATTTAACACAATTTCTCCCAAGTACGGAAATACCCCATGTGTGGACGCAAAACAATCTGCGGGCGCAAAACAAGGATTGAGAGCTTACTATGTACATTTGAGGCCTAAATTGGTGATTTGCACAGGGGTGGCTGATAGTTGCAGTGGTTCTGACATAAACCCCCCTCATATGGGACCCCATTTTGGAAACTACACCCCTCAGCATTTACACCCTACAGATTTTTAGAACAGTGAATTGTGAAAATGAAAAAAAAAATTGCTGTTCCAGAGAAGATTTTTGAATATTGTGCAAAATTGACACAAAACCCAAGATGGTGGCCTTACCATGTGACCTATGACCTTTATATTATAGCTGCAAGCAGAAATACAGGTGGCCAAGCTGCACAGCCGGGTTATTATAGGACATGAATGTTGTGACCCCAAATGGTGGAGAAGGTGATCATGTACATGTCTGCCTGATCATTTTCACATTGTTCTTACCAGTAATTTAAGAGAAAACTATTTATGCAGAATATTGCGCAATCCAATATGGCCACAAAATCTGGTGATCAATTATGGTACAGAAAGTGATCATGAACATGTGTGCTAATTGTCACAGAGTTTTGGCCTGTTATTTTAGAGAAAACTATGTTTGCTGAATATTGCGCAATCCAATATGGACGACAAATCTGGTGATCATCTGTGGTACAGGAAGTGATCATGAACGTGTGTGCTAATTTTCAAATTGTTCTGACCAGTAATTTCAGAGAAAACCACTTATGCAGAATGTTGCACAATCCAATATGGCCGCCAAATATGGTGGCCAATTGTGGTACAGAATGTGCATAGTCTACCATAACTTTTAGATTAGCAGATTACACATATTTAACAAAACTGCACATCATTATTAATACTATCTAAATGTTATTGGCGAGCGGTGGCCATATTGATTATGCAAATGAACCAGCTTTAACAATCTTGGTACAGTAGATAACTATGAACTTGTCTGCCAAATGATACGTTATTCTAACAAACGGTTTAAGATAAGAAGATTCTTGTAGAATAGTGCACAATTCAACATAGCGGCTAAACCATGTGATTAATAGACTATTAATTAAGAAGTCATAATTGTGATCACAGTGTAACCAAATGTAACAATTTATAAATCAATAACTTTAGAGATTGAAGAAATGCAGAGATTTCAAAAAGTGCCATACAAACTAATATGGCTGCCTGACCATGTGACCTTTATGTTACAACAGTTTATACATAGTGAATTTCGGGTAGAAAAACAGACATGGCCGCACATCTACAATCTTGTATAATGATCTGATTGCTTCTCAGCATAATATCAGAAACTAACAGGTTGTTATTATACATTTTTGATCAAAAAGTACAAGCCCACTCGCCACGTCAAGCCCACCTATTCAGAGTGAGTCCCTAACATCCCTAGCATAAAATGGCGTAGCACCGCGCGGCAACCACCACCGCCGCGACACAGGTGCCCACGGGGGGGGGGGAGCGACCCACTGGCAGAGCGGCCCCAATGCCACTCAAACCATTCTATGGGCCGCACCCGCCCGCAGACACAGCGCCACGGCAGCAACGGACGCCGCCCTGCACCACACCAGTGTGAACAAGGTGTAATGGCTCACTTACCATGTGCTCCCAGTCAGACTGGGAGGCTGCTAGGAATGAAATGGCCCTAGTGTGGCTAATTACCACCTATATAGGGTTGGGTTGAGGGGGTGGGGAAGAGTGCAGCACATGTTCAAAAAAAAAAAAAAAAAAAAAGGGAAAGGATAGAAATCACAGTATGAATTTCGGGTAGAATACAGACATAGCGCACATCTACAATCTTGTATAATGATCTGATTGCTTCTCAGCTTCTCAGTTTATACATAGTACTGGGCTCTGCCTTTGGGTAAAAATTCATGAGTTTTGAAGTAACATTGAGGCAATTACAGGCATATTACATAAAAACCCATAAAAATAATAGGAATAATTGATGATATTTACATTATTCAATATGGCTGCCGAACCATATGGTTCAATGACGTCAAATAATCATGTATGAGTCTAGGTCACAGTGTAACCATACACGGCTATTTGTACTTCTGTATCTTTAATGGTTTCCAAAAGACATATTTTTGCATATGGCAATGAACATTGTCGCCTAAAACAAAATGGCTGCCTGCTCATTTGACCTATGACCTTTATATGACAAAAATCTAAAGCACAATAGAGTATTCTACCATTGTGCAAAGAAACATGCATTTTTTATTAACAGTCTACATTTTACACACATTTAAAAAGAATTGCGCATTAATATTAATGCTATCTAAAACTTATTGGCGAGCGGTGGCCATATTGAATATGCAAATGAATCAGCTTTAACAACTTTGGTACAGTAGGTCACCATGAACATGTCTGCCAATTTCTAACAAATGGTTTCAGGAAAGATCTTTGTAGAATATTGTGCAATCCAATATGGTGGCCCCACCATGTGACCAAAAGTCTTATAATGAACAAATCTGACTCTGCACAACAGTGTAACCACAATCAGCAAATCATATATCTGTAGCTTTAGCGGTTCCAAAGAAGAAGATTATTGAATATTGTGCAAAATTGCCACAAAAAACAAGATGGCGGGCTTACCATGTGACCTTTATGACCTTTATATTACACAAGATTATGCACAGCTCATGGGTCTACCACTATGCAAATTCTCATGGGTTTTGGAGTTACCGTGCAGCAGCTATAAGCATTTGAAATTTGTGGTGGAATATTAATAATAATAATAATAATAATAAAAAATATATCTGTAAGCAGCAATACAGGTGGCGAAGCTGCACAGCCGGGGTATAGCACACGATTGTTTTGACCCCCTATGGTGGAGAAGGTGATCATGGACATGTGCGCTAATTTTCACATTTTTCTGACCAGTAACTTAATAGAAAAGTATGCTTGCAAAATATTGCACAATCCAATATGGCGGCCAAACCATGTAATCAAATGTGGTACAGAAAGAGATTACAAACATGTGTGCTAATTTTCAAATTTTTTTGACTTGTGATTTTAGTAAAACAATGTTTGCAGAATATTGCCCAATCCAATATGGCCACCAAATCTGGTGATCAATCTCTACCTTTGGGGAAATTTCATGAGCTTTGAAGTAACATTGAGGCAATTACAGGCATATTACATAAAGCTCCGTATAAATAATAGGAATAATTGATGACATTTACATTATCCAATATGGCCGCCGAACCATATGGTTGAATGGCGTCAAATAAACGTGCATGAGTCTAGGTCACAGTCTAACCGTACACGGCTATTTGTACATGTCTATTTTTAATGGTTTCAGAAAGACATGTCTTTGCATATAGCCCTGAATATTGTCACCTAAAGCAAGATGGCCGCCAGCTGATGTGACCTATGACCTTTATGTTATAAAAATCTTACGCACAATAGGGTACTCTACTAGTGTTCAAAGAAATATACATTTTTAATTAACAGTCTACATTTTACACACATTTAAAAAAAACATGTGCATTAATATTAATTCTATATAAATGTTATTGGCGAGCGGTGGCCATATTGATTATGCAAATGAACCAGCTTTTACAACCTTGGTACAGGAGGTGACCGTAAACATGTCTGCCAAATTATAAGTTATTCTAACAAACGGTTTCAGAGAAGAGGATGTTTGTAGCATATTATGCAATCAAATATGGCGGCAGCACCATGTGATCAACAGACTTGTAATGAACAAATCTGACTCGGGACAACAGTGTAACCATATACAGCAAATAATATTCCTGAAGTTTTACTGGTTCCAGAGAAGAAGATTTTTGAATTTTGTGCAAAATTGCCACAAAATCCAATATGACCTGTATATTACACAAGATTATGCACAACTCATGGGTGTACCACTATGCAAAGTTACCGTGCAGCAAATATAAGCATTTGATGATGATTATTAATAATAATAATAATAATAATAATAATAAATAATAATAATGTGAGCAAAAACAATAGGTGTCCAGTGCAACTTCGTTGCTTGGCCACGTAATAATCATATGTGGTAGAGCCGCGTGTGTAAATGTCCAAACTATTAAAATATAAGTTAATATTAGTTAAACCGCACGGTTGTTGGTGATACCAAAGTCCAAAATTTCATATTTTTGTCATTTCATTTACCGTAAAAAAGTTTATAAAAAGCATCAAAAAGTCCCATCAAAATAAAAATGGTTCCGATAAAAACTATTAAGTAGTAAAATAAAAAAAATAAAAAACTACATACATCGGGTGTCCATGAAACCGTATGGACTTACAGAATAAAGATAAGTATATCGTATGTTTCGCCGTGTAAGACGCACTTTTTCTTCACCAAAACTGGGGGGGGGGAAAGTTGGTGCGTCTTATACGGCAAATACACATTAAAACCCTGTCATATCGGGTCGGTCCACGCGGCTAGTACAGGACATCACTGATTGAGATGATGCCCTGTATTAACCCTTCAGACGCGGCGATCAAAACTGACCGCCGCGTCTGAAGCGAAAGTGAAACTAACCCGGCTGCTCAGTCTGGCTGTTCGGGACCGCTGCAGTGAAATTGCGGCATCCCGAACAGCTTTCAGGACACTAGGAGGGACCTTACCTGCCTCCTCGGTGTACCTACTCCGTGCTGGAATCCTCTGCATGGCCGGCACTCTCCTTCATCGTCTTCACGTAGTCGCGCACGCCATCGCGTCATCCAATAGGAGCAGCGTGCGTAGCGACGTGATGGGGGCGACAGAGAGCGAGGATACCGGGCAGCAGAGACGCTCCGGAGCGACGGGGACACCACAGGGACCCGGCGACAGCGATGGAAGGCAACATCCAGGGCAGCGGTGACGAGCGGTGACGGGTCCGGAGCGGCGGGTACACGTGAGTATTACCTCCTATACCAGTGGTCTTCAACCTGCGGACCTCCAGATGTTGCAAAACTACAACTCCTGGCATGCCCGGACAGCCGTTGGCTGTCCGGGCATGCTAGGAATTGTAGTTTTGCTACATCTGGAGGTCCAAAGGTTGAAGATCACTGTCTTATACTTTACATTGTATTTGGTTAAGAATCTTTTTTTTCTAAATTTTCCTCCTTTAAAATTGGGTGCGTCTTATATGCTGAAGCATCTTATATGGCGAAAAATACGGTAGTGATGCAAAAGACAAGCCCTTATATGGTTCTATAGATGCAAAATTTAAAGCGTTAAGATTTTTAGAAGGAGAGGAGGAAAAAACGAAAATTGGCCAGGTCCTTAAGAGGTTAAGATCACGGCTCAAAAAAATGCCCGTACATACTGTCCCATACATGAAATAAAAGCAAAGGGTTACAGGGCACAATTTTATAAAGGGGACACATTTATTTTTTACAGAAGACAATTTTCAGCCTATTCATTTTCATACAAAAAGTTATAATTTTTTTGTTGTAAAAAAACCAAACCTATAAAAAAATGTTTTTATTGTTTGGACAAGCAAAATGTAGATGATATTGCGTATATATATATATATATATATATATATATATATATATATATATATATATTATTTATTTTTTTGTGGTCAAATGAGTCATGTCGTTAGAAAGTAAAGTCGGTGCCACAAAAAACAAGGCCTCATTAGGGGTCTGTAGGAGGGGAAATTTAAAGTGTTAAGGCTATTAGAAGGCAAGGAGGAAAAAAACAAAAGCACAAAAAAAACATGTTGTTCTTAAAGGGGTTATCCAAGAATAGAAAAAACTGAGCAAATTTCTTTCAAAAACTGCTACCCCTTTGTCTTCAGGTTTGGTGTGGTTTGGCAGCTCCATTTGCAATGTCTTTTTATCTGTATTTTGCCTTTTTGTGCTTTGGATCTTTTTCAGACATTGGGGGACATTTACTAATATAGTCTATTCTGGGTATGCTTATAGACCAGCGCATGTGGTAGTCTCTAGTGTTGAGCGGCATAGGCCATATTCAAATTTGCGATATTTCGCGAATATATGGACGAATATTCGTCATATATTGGCTAAATTTGAATATTTGTAATATTCACGTTTTATATTCGCATAGGCGAAAATTCGCGCATGCGAAAATTCACGTATGCGAAAATTAGCATACACCGAAATTAGCATAAGCAAAAATTCACAAATGTGAAAATTTGCATATGCACATTTTCACATATGCGAAAATTTGCACGCCTCACACAGTAGTATTAGAGTAGTATTTACACCACACAAGCTGGAAGCAGAGAGGGGTGATCACTGTGATGTTTACTGTGAAAAAAAAAAAAATACAAAAAAAAAAAAGAATATTCGTAATTACGAATATATAGTGCTATATTCGCGAATATTCGCGAATATGCAATATTCGTGAATAAAATTTGCATTGAAAATATTCACGAGCAACACTAGTAGTCTCCTGTCTAATTGTGCACCTAATTTATCAAAGGTCTCACAGCCCTTGATAAATTCTGTGCTCAGACTTCAGGGTCTACAGCTTAAACTGCATTTAGACTTGCTCCAACATGGTCGGACATTTCAGCGTATTTTGGGCAGATGCGACTTGTAGCACTTGATAAATTCAGCACCAATGCATTTTCCAATGCATTTCCGTCTAAAATAGACTTGCATGCATCATGTTCTAAAAATCTTCTACAGCAAAAGTCGCAGAAAAGTCGCACATATTTAGACTGCAACTTTCTGTGCGACAAATTTAGACAGGAAAAACCAGTCTAAATCCTTTGATAAATCTCCCCCATTATGTTTATGTCTGAACAGTTTCTGTGTTTATTCACCCTGGTTTGGGAAAAGTTAAGAGTGCGTTCACACGCTCTTTGTTTTTGCGGGTTTTCCGCAGCGTATTTCAAAGGGGCGGGCTCTTCTCGGCTGTCCATAGCAGATTGTCCGCGGCGGAATTTACGCTGCGGAAAATCCGCCGCAGTCCCTACTGACTTCAATGGGGATTGCGGCGGATTTTCCGCAGCGTTAATTCCGCCGTGGACAATCTGCTATGGACAGCCGAGAAGAGCCTTCCTCTTTCAAATACGCTGCGGAAAACCCGCAAAAACAGAGAGCGTGTGGACGCACCCTCAAGGGGTATTTCGGGCAAAAACATTTTATCACCTACCCCCCCCCCCCCCCAACCCCACTTTGGATAGGGGATAAAAAAAAATTGCCCGGAATACCCCTTTAACCTTCCTGACTTCAGCACTGGGAGGTTATATAAGGCTCTTCATGTGCTGCTCTCGGCCTGTTACTCTGACCATGTTTGCTTTATGTTCACTATGTCTATCTGAGCACATGTATCCTGAGTTTTAACCATGGTTATCTGTCCTGTTTGATGTATAGATTTTAGCCTGCTTTGTTTTATATTCTTGTTTTGTTTGTTCAGCATATTCTTTGTATGTCCTAGACCGTGTGTTTGTCAGTCCTGTTTTGACCTTGTTTGATCCTGGATCTCCTAGGATAGAATCCTGTTCTGAGCCTTGTGCTAATCCGTCTATCTAGGAGTAAGTGAGTCTTATGTCTGTACCCGTATTTGCTTGTATTTAGGATTTTTGTTTCCTCCTAGGCCAGTATCCTGATCACTCAGTGGAGGGTGCCCGCTCCCTAGGAGCCTATTTGGCTTTAGTATTGATGTCCCTCTATGCTTGGAGTGGGATGTCTAGTGTGTTTCTTGTTCTTAGTCCAGTGTAAACAGTGCTCTTGATTTCCTGACCAATTTTAGTGTTCTTACATTCAGTTAACCTGTTCATCCCCTGCATCTCCTGGCTTTTGTCTGCTGTAAACTTATCCCCATATCTAGTCATGTTCATATTATCATATCTGCCGTTAATCTTGTTCCTGGCTCTTGAACTGTTTTTTAGTTTGCTATATCCATCCTGGTTTATCTGTTTGTAGCTTTGTAATATTCCCGTTATGTTCCTGACATGTTTCCCAACGTGTACAGTTTGTTTTGTTTGACTCTTACGCCCATGCACTTTAGCGCAGTATAGGGTCGGTCTTCGTGGTTGTCAATCCGTTGTTTAGGGCGGATGGGCAATAGAAAGGGAGTTCAGTTGTATAGACAGTTAGGGCTCACTTCTCTCTGCCCACCTTTCATGACACCATTGAAGTGAAGGGAGCCAGGTTGTAATACTCCACCCAACCTGGGGACAGACGTTGAGCTGTTTTTGAAAGAAAATAGCTATGTTTTTCTATTCCTGGATAACCCCTTTAAGGGTCGAGTGTCCATTTTTTTCTCTGTATGATATTCCCTACTTGAATTGTTCCTGGTTGAAGGCTCTTTGGGTCCCTTTACCTGCAGACTTATTCATAAATAACCTCCAATAAACCATTCACCTTGACTATTACAATTGTACATCCTGAGCCCCACAGTCCAGATATTAATAGGGTGTTATGTTTTTCCTGTAAGATCACCTTTACCATTTTTCCATTAAGAACACATAAATTTCTATATTACAATACAATAAATTGTATCTTGCACCAGCTTAGTGTAGACAAGACTATGAAACATAATAAATAATCTCAGTTTTTATGAGAATTTAAGGGGGAAAAAATCTATTTGTGAATTGAAACTATAGCATTGGTACAGTATTATTGCAGTTTCTATCATTGCTGTATTTTATGCTGTAATGGTGTAATATATAAACTGTTTTCGCGTTACCTCATTCTACGCATCTTACTTTTCCTGAGATAAACCTGGACTATTGGATTGGCAGATTTTATAATCATTGTCCTAGTAAAAACACTCAAGGCTTAAAGGGGTACTCTGGCAGAAAACATCTTATTCACTATCCAAAGGATAGGGAATAAGATGTTTAATTGTCGGGGTCCCGCTGCTAGGGACCACTGCGATCTCCACTGTGGCACCCCAGTTATCTGCTGCACAGAGCGCACTCTACTCTGTGCTGGATGACTGGCGACTACAGCCCCCTCCATTCATGTCTATGGGACAGTCATCACACCCCCTCCCATAGACATGAATGGAGGAGGCATGCCGTGAAGCCATGAAAACGGAAGCTTTGAGCATCTGTGTTCCGGATGCCCAACGCTGGTGGCCCAGAAATCGCAGGGGTCCCCAGCGGAGGGACCCCCAAAATCTAACATTTTATCCCCTATCCTTTGGATGTGTCCATCAAATATGAACATAGGTTGACACCCTATAATAAGCAATGGTTGGAAACATCTTAATGCCTTGAAAAGAGGACAACCCAAGATTTTGAGTTTCCTGGTGACTTACATTTTTTTTACCACCAGATGGCAAATGGATCAATTAATCAATCACTGGAGCTTTGATCGTAGCCGATAAACACTAACACTACGATGAAGTGAATAAGATAACAATGTCGAACATGTAAAAAGCACACAAACTCTTCTTTTATCTTGCTCAGATTCAATTAAATTCCATGGCAACGCAAGTCCATAACAGATCCAATAAGCTGCCTGTGAAAATATATAAATGGAACATTCCTCAATGCATGTCACTCACTGATTTCCTGAAGATAAATAGTAGAAAGGATCTATAAGTACTCTTCATTCAGGGTAATGTTTATTCATGCAAATTTACAAATGGCCTCCAAAAAGTCTTCAATAATGCCGGCTGTTGAAAGATCTCTTAGGCTGGGTTCACATATGTCTGGCATATGGCATCGGTGAACTCAGCCTAAATCTTGACGCAATTGATGCCACAACTGATGACAAGATGTAATCAGTTGTGTTGCATCTGGCATCTATTGTTTCTGGAATCTGGACAGGGGAATGCCGCAAGCTGCGTTCCACTGTCCGATACTGTCCAAGTACTGGATCATTGTGAACTGTCCCATTCACATGATTGAAATCAGTTGAAGCATCAGTTTCCCTCTGGTGCATGCCAAAGGGAAAGTATGCCAAACAACTGATATATGTGAAGGGGGCCTAAGTGATCAAAAAGTTACATGCTTGGTGAAAGACTTTTTGGTGGTCAAAACTTTTCAGTCTAAACAAAGATCTCTTGGTGTACAAAAGTTGCAATTGGAGAAAGTCCTCCATCAGGTGAAAACATTGCAGACTAAAGAAGAATCTACAAAAGTAATCATTATGCAAACATGTGCAATTTTTTGCTCTCCAAAAAGTCCTCCTGAAGCCTTGAGAAAGACCTTGTGAAGGTTGAAATGTTGCAACTTGGAGAAAGACCTATTGAAAGTCAATAAAATGCAGACTAGAAAAAACCCTATTGAAGGTCGGAATGTTCCAGGTTGAAGTAAAATCTGCTAGAGGGCAGGACATTTCAGACTGAAGAAGGACCTACTGGAGGATAAAACATTGCAGACTGGAGAAGGACCTACTGGATGATAAAACATTGCAGATTGGAGAAGGACCTTCTGGATGATCAAGCATTGCAGACTGGAGAAGGACCTACTGGAGAATGAAACATTGAAGACTAGAGAAGGACCTACTGAAGGATAAAACATTGCAGACTGGAGAAGGACCTACTGGGTGATGAAACATTGCAGACTGGGGAAGGACCTACTGGATGATGAAACATTGCAGACTAGAGAAGGACCTACTGGAGGATAAAACATTGCAGACTGGAGAAGGATCTACTGGTGGATGAAACATTGCAGACTGGAGAAGCACCTACTGGTTGATAAAACATTGCAGACTGGAGAAGGACCTACTGGAGGATGAAATATTGCAGACTTGGGAAGGACCTACTGGAGGATGAAACATTGCAGACTGGAGACGGACCCACTGGAGGATAAAACATTGCAGACTGGAGAAGGACCTATTGGAGGATGAAACATTACAGACTGGAGAAGGACCTTCTGGAGGATGAAACATTGTAGACTGGAGAAGGACCTACTGGAGGATAAAACATTGCAGACTAGAGAAGAACCTACTGGGTGATGAAATATTGCAGACTGGAGAAGGACCTACTGGTGATGAAACATTGCAGACTAGAGAAGAACCTACTGGGTGATGAAATATTGCAGACTGGAGAAGGACCTACTGAAGGATGAAACATTGCAGACTGGAGACGGACCTACTGGAGGATGAAACATTACAGACTGGAGAAGGACCTACTGGAGGATAAAACATTACAGACTGGAGAAGGACCTACTGGAGGATAAAACATTACAGACTGGAGACGGACCTACTGGAGGATAAAACATTACAGACTGGAGAAGGACCTACTGGAGGATAAAACATTACAGACTGGAGAAGGACCTACTGGAGGATAAAACATTACAGACTGGAGACGGACCTACTGGAGGATGAAACATTACAAACTGGAGAAGGACCTATTGAAGGATGAAACATTGCAGACTGGAGACGGACCTACTGGAGGATAAAACATTACAGACTGGAGAAGGACCTACTGGAGGATAAAACATTACAGACTGGAGAAGGACCTACTGGAGGATAAAACATTACAGACTGGAGACGGACCTACTGGAGGATAAAACATTACAGACTGGAGAAGGACCTACTGGAGGATGAAACATTACAAACTGGAGAAGGACCTACTGGAGGATGAAACATTACAGACTGGAGACGGACCTACTGGAGGATAAAACATTACAGACTGGAGAAGGACCTACTGGAGGATGAAACATTACAAACTGGAGAAGGACCTATTGAAAGTCAATACAATGCAGACAAGAGATAAATCTCTTTAGGTCAGAACATTACAGACTGTTTTAGGAGAAGATACTTTTTCCCCCCCAAAAGTTCTAAAATCAGATCAGTATTCAGTGTGCATTAGGCTTACTGTGAGCCTTAAGATTGTCCGGGCCTTTGTATTTTCCTCTGAGGGAATGTAAATACTTTTCTGTCTTGAAGAGTCTTGGCAAGGTAAAAATCAAATTAAAAATAATTTTCTGCTCCTGGTCCTCTTTAATACGCAATATCTGACTCTTTAAGTAGAATGGCTCGAATACATTGACCGAATGTGATACAGAAAATGGCAGTAATTTTTTTCTCTTTTTTTTTTTTTTCCCCACATGACACGGAAAACTGTTTATCTTTAATGGACAGTGAGACTATACATCATGTGTGAAAGATGGAATGAATGAAAAGCCTTATCACTAAAAAGCCAGTTCTCCAAAGAAAAATACTGTCATGTTTTTGATGTACTGTAGTCTATAAAACTTACCGAATATTGAAGCATGAATCTTTTTCTTATGTCCCCGTTAAGTACTTAAATAGATTCTTTTTTTTTCTGAAGGTTTTGTGTTAAGAGATAGTTGGCATTCAAAACAATGTTTTTATATTATTTAATGTTTTTTGAGAATGTGATAAAAAAAATAAATAAAAATAAAATAAATTCCAATATAACTTCTTCAGATTCGTAGGTTGAACGGCAGGTAACTTAATCAAAGGGAAAATGACTTTGAGCCGCATCTCTTCGTCTTTGTTCTATAGGCTGAGAAGATTCCATAGGGAAATGTTTTGTATAATGCTTTATTTAGTTGATGTTGCTGCTTTGACTTGATGTAAACCACAGTATATTGACAGCGCATCAGTAAAATTACCTTCCATTCTTGTTAAAATGCTGAAGACGTCCCCTGCAGAGGCCTTGACAGTTCTTTAAGTACAATATCGGTGGAATTATACAAACTTATTGTTATTTAGTATAATGCAACCCCTACTGCGGAATAGAAAGATGTTAGAATTTGCGTGGAGAATATATAAAAAACTTCAAGGTTACTTCTATTATCTTTATGTTGCACGGCGGGAGGCTCATCATTCCTTGGAATATGGCGTCATTTGTGACATGAAAACTATACGATCGTCTTTAGTGCTCGAAATTGTGAGAAGGTTGAATTATGTTTTGAAAGACATTGATTGTATTTTAATTAAATATAATTATGTTGATTGCTGTTCTGATATACATTGATTGATGACTCATTAATTTTAATTGTGCAGAACTGTATTTTTATATCTATTAAATATCGATGTCATCGAACGCTTGGATCCTATCATACATTTTTCATGCAATGTTGAGGTTAATAAAACTATCGGGTTTTCCTTGCAATAGCACGTTGTATCTAACCACATATGGTGCTGTTATGGGAAAACATGTGCAGTAAAAATCTCAAAATTATATTAAATTTTAAAGATATTTAATAAGACCTTTAACCGGTTAAAGTCCAGCCTACTGTGGACTGTGGATAAAGGTCCACATGTGCATCTAATGGGCTTTGCATATAAGTTACAGTACAAACTTAAATGGCTTTTATAAAGTTAAATTATTGATGGGATATTATTAGGAACTCCACATCCACATGGTTTATAGAGGCACAGTGCCATGTGTATAAGTCCGGCTGTGAGTTGCATTACCAGCCAGTACCATCTAGGTCAGGGGCATGAAGTTTAATGGCTTTTGTAAAACTACTGTACATTGTATATGGGCTATTATTAGGAATTCAACATCCACATAGTTTACAGAGTGCCATGTGTATAAGTCTGGCTGTGTCTGGAATTGCAGTTCTGTCCCATACACTTAAATGGGGCTAGGTTTCATTACCAGCCAGTACCATATAGGTCTGGGGCAGCAAGTTTAATGGCTTCTGGGAAGTTAAAACATTCATGAGCTATCACACGGAACCCTCCAGTCATTTGGATTGTGAAGGCACAATGTCATGTATATGATTCTGGCTGAAGCTCAGTCCCATTCACTTTTATTTATGGGGGGCTGCAGGAGTGTGGAGGATGGGGGGCTGTGGGAGGATGGGGGCTGTAGCAGTGTGGAGGATGGGGGGCTGTAGCAGTGGGAAGGATGGGGGGCTGTAGCAGTGTGGAGGATGACACACCCTCCCCCATCTTCCACACTGCTACAGCCCCCCATCCTCCCACAGCCCCCCATCCTCCACACTGCTACAGCCTCCCATCCTCCCACAGCCCCCCATCCTCCACACTGCTACAGCCCCCCCGGGTCTGCGGGCATTACTGGCGGCCACGGTCTGGATCTTGACCGTGGTCCGCCAGTTGATTACCCCTGGCCTAGGTCTTATTTTCGTGGGTAGGGCTTATATTGCAGCCCACCCTGAAAATGTTAGGGCTTACTTTCGGGGTAGGGTTTATTTTCGGGGAAACATGGTAGTCATAGCTCCCTTTAAGGGCCAACCGTTAAACCTGTGTAAACAGTAAGAGGCTATGGAACTTCATGAGGCATCAATGCCCCTTTACTTTACTGATCATGAGGAATCTTGTGGCTGAACATTTAGATATAAGGGTGAAAATCTGAGTCCAAGAAAACTGCTTAAGCTTCTCATAAATGTTATTATCTATTCACCACCAGACTGAAAACAGATCAATTACTGGAGCTTTGATTGAAGCCGATAAACATAACACTATGATGAAGTGATTACGATAACAATGTCAAACATGTAAAAGGCACACAAAATCTTCTTTAAAAAAAATATATATATATATATATATATATATATTGCTCAGTGTCCATTAAACCCCATGGCAACGCAAATCCATAACAGATCCAATAAGCTGACTGTGAATATATATAAATGGAACATTCCTCAATGCATGTCATTTACCAATTTACTGAAGATGAATAGTAGAAAGGATCTATAAGTACTCTTAATTCAGGTTAATGTAATGTTTATTCATGAAAACATGTGCAAATGGCCTCCAAAGAGTCCCCCTCAAGCCTTCAGAAAGATGTATTGGAGGTTAAAACATTGCAGGCTGGTGTCTCTTAGAGGTCAAAAAGTTACATGCTTGGTAAAAGTTCCTTCAGTCTACAGAAATATCTCTTGGTAAACAAGTTGCAATTGGAGAAAGACCTTCATTAGGTCACAGTAATGAAGACTAGAGACAAATCTGCTGTATAAGCACTTTTACTCTCCAAAAAGTCCCCCTATAACTTTGAGAACGTCCTGTTTGATGTCATAACATTGCAGTCTGGAGAAAGACCTACTGAAAGGTGATACAATGCAGACTTTAGAAAAGCCTCTTAAATGTTCCAGGCTGGTGAAAGATCTACTAGGGGTAAAATATTGGAGTCTAGTTAAAGACCTATTAAAAGTCAATATAATGCAGTCTGGCAAAAGATTTTTTTAAATCAATATGATGCAGAGTAGAGAAAAACCCTCATGAAGGTCAATATGTTCAAGGCTAAAAAAAAAATCTACTAAATGTCAGGACATTACAGACTAAAGAAGGACCTATTACAAGTCGATACAATGCAGACTAGAGAAAAACCCTCATGAAGGTCGAAATGTAAGATCTACCAGAGGTCAGAACATTGCAGACTGGCAAAAGACCTATAGGAGGATGAAACATTGCAAACTGAAGAAGGACCTACTGGAGGATGAAACATTGCAGACTGGGGAAGGACCTACTGGAGGATGAAACATTGTAGACTGGAGAAGGACCTACTGGAGGATGAAACATTGTAGACTGGAGAAGGACCTATTGGAGGATGAAACATTGTAGACTGGAGAAGGACCTACTGGAGGATGAAACATTGCAGACTGGAGACGGACCTACTGGAGGATGAAACATTACAGACTGGAGAAGGACCTACTGGAGGATGAAACATTGTAGACTGGAGAAGGACCTACTGGAGGATGAAACATTGCAGACTGGAGAAGGACCTACCAGAGGATGAAATATTGCAAACTGAAGAAGGGCCTACTGGAGGATGAAACATTACAGAGTGGAGAAGGACCTACTGGAGGATGAAGCATTGCAGACTGGAGAAGGACCTACTGGAGGATGAAACATAGCAGACTGGAGAAGGACCTACTGGAGAATAAAACATTATAGGCTGGAGAAGGACCTACAGGAAGATGAAACATTACAGACTGGAGAAGGACCTACTGGAGGATAAAACATTATAGACTGGAGAAGGACCGACTGGAGGAATAAGCATTACAGACTGGAGAAGGACCTACTGGTGATGAAACATTGCAGACTGGAGAAGGACCTACTGGTGATGAAACATTGCAGACTGGAGAAGGACCTACTGGTGATGAAACAATGCACATGTTTTCATGGAGAAGAAATCCCTTCTTTTATATTTGTGTGCTGAAGTTTTGTACTTCTTGTTGATAATAAAAATATCTGCGGAACTGGGAAATAATCTGCTGTGCAATACTTACGACAGTTTGGACCTATATCACTATATGGCGGTATAACAACACATCATCACTCAGCATAGTCAATAATCTTTGCCAGAAAAATGGTGGTGACATATCTGGTCAAAAACCACAAGGTAAATGCAAGTTACGTTTGTGGAGTAAACCCTTTAAAAACTCTTGTAGTAAAATGTTCCACCGTATTTAATATTGTCCATAGTTTTTTTTTTTTTATTCTGATACTTTGTTTAAAAAAACAACAACCCAAAAACCCTTCAGGTTCCTCCAATTGTGTAGTCCACAGGCAGCCCCAATAACAATAATAGGAGCTGTTTCCTGAGTGATAAATAATTGCAGTGCGGGAGCTGGAGTGGCCCCTAATTCCCAGGGTTAGCCGTCTTCACACATACAGTAGAATAGCCATTAATGAACAGTGAAATCCTGCTGGAAATATTAAGTGGACTAAGCCGGGTTCCTCTAGAACAACTATGCCACAAATTGACTATTATAAGTAAAACTTTAATGCATGGCTTTTAATCCTGTCACCTATAACTATAGAGCATAACCTCTTGTTCTACCATAAATCTTTGCTCATATTGTACTGCAAGATCTCCTGCTCTTTGTTGATTTCCAGTCCACGGAGGACGGATATTCCGAACAAAGAGATATGACAGAACAAGAGGTCAGGATTTGTTCTTTATACCTTGGGCTTGGAAAGTAATATTGAGAGGACTGAATCATCCATGCATACAAGGGAAAAACTCATCTGTTACTGTAAAATGAAATAAAATGACAGGAAAAATAAAATCATGATATGAAATAAAGCTAAAGAGGAAAGCTTTAAAAAATGTCCCAAAATAAGAAAAATTATGTTTTAAAATGAATTGGTTGGGAATGTGATTGTTGAACATTTTATTTAGAGCTATTTCTGTAGGTAAGATGTTGGAGATAAAAGAAAATGAAAAACAAACAAAAAATAATAATGATTAAAAAAATTTGTGCACTGAGATTTTTCCGCAGAACCAGGCAAATTGTAGTCAGAGACAGGGACATGGAAGTAACGGTTTTACTTCTTGGAAAACAAAAGTACAAAATTCACACTAAAGAATAAAAACACAAAATAAATCCTGATTCTTCACTGCTAAATATACAGAAATCTTCCCTGTCAATACAGATGGCTTACTACCAGCCACCCAAGAAAATAGACGTCAAATATGTGGTGGCTACGACCTACGAACAACGACCACAGATGCAGGGTTACGGAATCTACTAAATTTTACTCAGGAACTTGCATAAATATACAGGAAAAGTTTAACAGTATTGCAAAGTTCGCTAGAGTTTGCTTCAGGGCACTATGGGACTTGTAGTCCTTGCTGACTAACTAGCTTCTTGCTTGCTGAATTATGTTTCGACTGCTCTGGATTGAATGGTATAGCTTACATAAGACTTGGGGGCTTACACTGACACTGAGGAATACTGAATTAGAGTTCACTGCCAGGCTAGGATTGTAGACATATGGACGAGAGTTGTCCATGGCGTTTCATCTCCTGTTAACCCCTTCTTTGCTAATCACGATAGGCAACTGGAAGCTAAGAAAAAAAAATGGTCTTAGGAGGCGCTGCTCGCATAAGTAACAGAACGGAGAGACTCAGGCCAGCACAGGACAAGCTTATTTATTTTGCAAAAAAGCAGACAACACGTTTCGGCACATATAAAGTGCCTTCCTCAGGTCCAAAATGTACAATGCAAACTTCTTGAATAATATGCAGAGTTACTGGAGAAGATCCTGTGTGCAGTTGCGCTGTCGTTGATCAATGCCGTTCTGTTATTTACGCGAGCAGCGCCTCCTAAGACCGTTTTTTTTTTTTAGCTTCCAGTTGCCTATAGTGATTCCCTACTGGCTCTTGCATTAGAGCCCAGCCCCGGTCGGAGTGCGGCAGCTTCCACCATACCACTCACAACTACATCTTGTGAGCTACTACCAAAATTCTACACAAGATCCAGCATTGCATTCTATACTGGGAGCGCCCCCTATTTTAGTTTTTTTCTCTATTTATCCTTCCTCTAATGGGATCTGTGGGCTTTCTCAGCTCTTCTCCCCACTGCAGACTTACTTCTGACTTGGACGACTTGATCAGCGGGATTATGTGAAGAGTGCTGTCACTCTGGAACAGATTAGTGCTGCAACTGGGTTTTCTGGGCCTGTCCTCATGGCAGCAAAGTAGCAAGGTCAGGTCACAAGCGAGAGGTCAGGAACACAATAAGGCACACACAAGAAGACACTCTCAAAAGCACTATGCACAAAGATCCAGCACCATACTGGCCCTTTAAATTAAGCAAAGCCGGCGCGTGCGCCCTAGGGAAAAGCAGAGCAGGAGACACGCCGGGACCAGGAGAAGGTGAGGAGATGCCCGGGGCTCGCATGCGGGCGTGTCCCTCATAGTGGGTCCCAGAGGCACCGACACAGACAGCAGGGGTATGCTCATGGCCGGACAGAACAGCCGGAGCATTACGCATCCCACACTGCGAGTCCTGGGACCACAGGAGATAGGAGAGAGGGGGCGTTCATGGCCATTCATTCCAGCCAGAGCGCTGCCCGTAACAAGTAGTGGGCCCGGAGCAGACACAGGAAGAGAGTTGTTTTCTGCACTGGGAAAATACAAATATGTTACTCCTGAGTGAACCCTGTGGGAGATTGCTCCATACAGCCAGGGAAATAGTGGCAAATAATAGTCACAGATAGGGACATGGAAGTAAAAATTTTACTTTTAGAAAACAAAAATAGGGCCTTCACATTGACGCATAAAAACACAAAATAAATCCTGCTTGTTCAGTGCTAAATATACCGAATTCATCCTTGTCTATACAGATGGCTTATTACCAGCCACCCTACAAAATAGACAACAAATATGTTATTCACCCCAGATCACAGCCCCATGAAACACTGTGGGAGATTGTTCTGCAGAGCCAAGCACATAGCAGCAAATAACAGAGACGGACATGAGATTGTTCTGCAGAGCCAGGCACATAGCAGCAAATAACAGAGACGGACATGAGATTGTTCTGCAGAGCCAGGCACATAGCAGCAAATAACAGAGACGGACATGAGATTGTTCTGCAGAGCCAGGCACATAGCAGCAAATAACAGAGACGGGCATGAAAGTGAGATTTTACTTCTCAGAAAACTATAAAGACAGCCTTCACACTCAAGCAAATATATCAACAAAGCACAGAAAAAACTTTTCGGGAGTGGTCCAAGAATTTTTCAACAAAAAAACGCAGACTTAAAAAAGCAGAGTGTGAACCAGAACTTACACTTAGTGAGTGGTTCTTGACAAACCACTCACAATCTTAAAACGCCTTTTTCACTATCCCCTGTGGTTCCTTGTCCACTGCAATCCCCTTTGGTCGGTGCAAAAGCCCCTCCGAATACAGCAATGGGAAAAAAACTCAAAATAGGAGAGCGGACATGTTCCACTATAAAGTGCATACATAAAATACGATATTCCAAATGCACTTACTTCACTGAGGAGGGTTCTTAGGTCCTAAACCCTCCTCAATCCTGCATGCCTTCAGAGGTCTGAACACCGTTTTATGACGCCGGGCGTTCTCCTCGTTTTCTCTTTCTTTCCACTCCAAAGGTCTTTTTTGAAGAGATTTAAAATGCAGCGGAAAATTCGGAAATTCTCATTCCTTTATCAAACACGAATTTATTGTACTAAAACATGCATAAAAAATAGAAAAGAGTACTAGTACAAACAGCTGACGTGTTGCGGGGATCATTCCCCTTCCTCAAGGATATACAGACTAATATATAAACATATATATATATATATATATATATATATATACACACACACACACTTATTTTTATATAGACATATATATATATATACACTTATTTTTATATAGACATATATATATATATATATATATATATATATATATATATAAGCAAAATCATCAGTGCTTTTTGCATCACTGGACTAATATGGCTACTCCTAACTAATCTATATATATATATATATATATATATATATATATATATATATATATACACTTATTTTTATATAGACACACTTATATATAGATATACTTATTTATATATACACACACTAATATATAGACATACTTGTGATGGTGCCATTTCCAGAGCTGCCATTGATCAACGTAACAAACTTAAAGCAGCTCATTGTGAATGGAGCCGCCGAAATTGTACAAGAAAATATTGGCGCAGAGCCAGGATTACAGCTAATGGAGTTATATCAGCATCTCACTACAGATTCTTCTTTACTGCCAGTTGTTCAAAGTATTGCTATATTTCTTTTTGAAGGTTCAGAAATTCAGAATTAACTCCTTAAGGACCAACCCATTTTCACCTTAAAGGGGTATTCCTCCCCTTGCATCTTATCCCCTATCCAAAGGATAGGGGATATGATGTCAGATTGCGGGGATCCCACCGCTGGGGACCCCCGGAATCTCCGCTGCGGCACCCTGCTATCATTACTGGACAGAGCAAACTTGCTCTGTGTGTAATGACGGGCAATACAGTGATGTCACAGCTCCACCCCCTCGTGATGTCACAGCCCACCCCCTCAATTCAAGTCTATGTGAGGGGGGCGTGGTGGCCATAACGCCCCCTCCCATAGACTTGCATTAAGGGGGCGGCCGCGACATCATGAGGGGCAGAGCCGTGACGTCACAATGCTCCGGCCCCTGTATTGCCCGTCATTACTCACAGAGCGAGTGTGCTCTGTGCAGTAATGATAGTGGGTGCAGCAGCGGAGATCCCGGGGGTCCCCAGGGGAAAGACCCCCACGATCTGACATCTTATCCCCTATTCTTTGGATATGGGATAAGATGCTAGGGGTAGAGTACCCTTTAAGGATCAGAGCATTTTTTGTTCCTCTGACCACTGTCACTTTAAGCATTAATTACTCTGGGATGCTTTTATTCAGAGATTTTTTTTTCGTGACATATTCTACTTTATCATAGTGGTAAATTTATGTTGATACTTGCTTCATTGTTTGGTGAAAAATTCCCAAATTTATGAAAAATTTGAAAATTTTGCATTTAGCTAAATTTGCTAACTTTCTGCTTGTAAGGAAAATAGATATACCAAATAAATTATATATTGACTCACATATACAATATGCCTACTTTATATTTTCATCATAAAGTTGACGAGTTTTTACTTTTGGAAGACATCAGAGGCTTAAAAGTTCAGCAGCAATTTTCCAATTTTTCACAAAATTTTCAAAATCTGAATTTTTCCTGGACCAGTTCAGTTTTGAAGTGGATTTGAGGGGCCTTCATATTAGAAATACCCCATAAATGACCCCATTAGAGAAACTGCACCCCTGAAAGTATTCAAAATGACATTCAGAAAGTGTGTTAATCCTTTAGGTATTTCACAGGAATAGCAGCAAAGTGAAGGAGAAAATTCAAAATCTCCATTTTTTTTACACTAACATGTTCTTGTAGACCCAGTTTTTGAATTTTTACAAGGGGTAAAGGGAGAAAAAGCCCCCAAAATGTGTAATCCAATTTCTCGAGTAAGAAAATAGCTTATATGTGTATGTTAAGTTCTCTGTGGGTGCACTAGAGGGCTCAGAAGGGAAGGAGTGACAATGGGATTTTGGAGAGTGAGTTTTTCTGAAATGGTTTTTGGGGGGCATGTCACATTTAGGAAGCCCCTATGGTGCCAGAACAGCAAAAGAAAACCCACATGGCATACTATTTTGCAAACAACACCCCTCAAGGAACGTAACAAGGGGAACAGTGAGCCTTAATACCCCACAGGTGTTTGATGACTTTTCGTTAAAGTTGGATGAGTAAATTATAATTTTTTTCACTAAAATTCAGTTTTGTCCCCAAATGTAAAATTTTTACAAGGGGTAATAGACGAAAATGCCCCCCAAAATTTGTAACTTCATCTCTTCTGAGTATGGAAATACCCCATGTGTGGACGTTAAATGCTCTGCTGACGAACTACAATACTATGGTGCCAGAACAGCAAAAAAAAAAAACATGGCATACTATTTTGGAAATTACACCCCTCAAGGAACGTAAGAAGGGGTACAGTGAGCCTTAACACCCCACAAAAGTTGGACATGAAAATGAAAAATAAGATTTTGTTCACTAAAATGCTGATGTTACCCCAAATTTTTCATTCTAACAAGGATTAATGGGAGAAAAAGCCTCATAAAATTTGTAACCCTATTTTTTCTGAGTATGGAATTACCCCATATGTGGATGTAAAGTGCTCTGCGGGCGAACTACAATGTTCAGAAGAGAAGGAGCGTCATTGAGCTTTTGGAAAGAGAATTTGGTTGGAATGGAAGTCAGGGGCCATGTGAGTTTAAAAAAGCCCCCCGTGGTGCCAGAACAGTGGACCCCCCCCCCCCCACATGTGACCCCATTTTGGAAACAACACCACTTACAGAATTTAATAAGGGGGCAGTGAGCATTTACACCCCACTGGCATTTGACAGATCTTTTCAACAGTGGGCTGAGCAAATGAAAAATTACACCTGTGGAGTGTAAATGCTCACTGCACCCCTTATTACATTATGTGAGGAGTGTTGTTTCCAAAATGGGGTCACATGTAGATGCAACTGAACCTTTTCACTGCAGATGTTATAGTAAACCAGTGGATTCGCTGGTCTACTGTGACAAAAGAGTTAAGTTGTGCTGCGCAAAAAGTTTGCCACAAACCAAACACTTTTCAAAAATTTCGAAAAACTTGCTCTAATTATTTCTTATTCTGCAAACACATCACAAAATAATCCTAGAAATCATAGATTTACCTAATTTCCCCCACCTAAAATTATTATGATTATTCAATAAATTATAAGTACCCCCCCCCCCCCCCAAAAAAAAAACACAACAACAACCCATTCAACAAAGGATTATGCAACACACTGCACTAATTTGTGACAGATTCGGAGCCCCATTTATAAAGTTAGTGTTTGGTTATATGCTTTTTGATACCTTTTAAAAGCTTCAACACAGTGCTGCACCAGAGAGTGTTTTGCCTCCGTAATTTTTTGTACCCAAAAATAGTGCAAATATTAAATATAACTAATTCAGGGGAAAAAAAACAAAAAAAAAAACTTCATGTTGTTACAGTGTCAGAGAAATAAAAGAAAACTGATGAGGGTCACTCTTCTTCCAATGATCATTATTTCTATGTAAGTCATGTGACAGGTTGATTATGTCAAAAAGAAAAACAATCAGAAGTTATTTCTATATCTGTTCTTGTCAACTCAATTACACCGCTGAGGACTCGGAGCCCATTTTATCCCTGCACTTAGCGGAATGCATTCCAGACCTTGTTACGTGATGAGTGAATGTCATCCTCATAGCGAAAGACAATCACAAATGACCCGCTGAACCACAAACAGAGGAGCAGGGAGCTCGGTACGTGCCGGCAGCCAAATCTGGTGACCGAAAATGTTGGGGTCTCGTGTTGGTCACAAAAGCGGAATTCACTTTGTCAGGAGGTGATTGGGGAGCAGTGTGTGAATTACCCACATTTCAGAAGGTAAATGAGCCGGAAACATTACATTGTTGTCAATGAGAGTGGAATCTGACGGAAATCTTACATAGAGACTGACGGGAGAACAAAGATATAAAGATGCATTTACCCTATAAAGCAAATTTATTGAACATTAAAGGGGTATTCCGGTGTAATTAGAGAACCGTGATTTAAAGCCGAATGTGATACTACAGCTGTGAAAAGGATCTGTGATTGGCTGGGACGCGCACACCCACCCCCTACTACTGGTTGTTGGGGGGGGGGGGGGGTTGGGGAGGGTGCGTGTGTGTCAGCTGATCAACATCACTGTGTTGTGTAACACAGTTTTCTTTGTACGTTGCGCTGCGGAGGACACTTTATTCATTCATTGGGGATAGCACTGCGGCGGGAGAAGCTGTCAGCTTCTGTTCCCCGATCTCCGCTCTTGGGGATCGGGGAAGAGAAGCCCTGAGGCGCTGTGTGGGAAGCATAACTTATTCTCCATTGTGGGGATAGTGCTGCGGGGGGACACGATATATCCCTGCTTGGGATGCATGTCAGTTTTCCCTAGCTGCGTAGCCAGCACTTCTGTTCCCCGATCCCCGAGAGCGGAAATCGGGGAACAGAAGCGAAAGTAATGTGTCCCTGCAGTGCTATCTATCCCCACAGCGGGGAATGAATAAAGTGTCCCCTGCAGCACCTGTCCCCGATCCCTGAGCAAAAATGGGGGAACAGAAGCTGGCAGCTTCTCTCCCCGCAGCGCTATCCCCACAGCGGGAGATGAATAAAGTGTCCTCAGCAGCGCAACGTACAAAGAACACTAAAGAAAACTGTGTTACAAAACAGTGAAGTTAATCAGCTGACATGCGCACACACCCTCAACCACCAATAGTAGGGGGCAGGTGTGCATGTCTCAGCCAATCACAGATCCTTAGGTGACTCGGCACTTTTTACAGCTGTAGTGTCACATTCGGCTTCAAATCACAACGGCCATAGACATCTTATCCCAATCCAAAAGATTGAGGATAAGATGTCTGAACTGGGGGGGGGGGGGGGGGAGGTGTCACTACTGGGACCCCCCACGATTTCTGTGCTGCACCCGGCATCTCGGAAACCTTGGTGTTTCAGGGACTGGAGACGTGATGTCATGCCACGCCCCCTCATGACTTCACACCACGCCATCACGACCCCTCCCATAGACATGAATGGAAGGGGCGTGGCGTGACATCACATCCCAACACAAATGTTTCCAAGACTGGAGCAGCAGCCCGGCACAAAATGCCTGATGCTGCATGGAGATTGCAGGGGGCCCCACCGGATGTCGCCCCGCGTTCAGACATCTTATTCTCAATCCTTTGGATGGGGATAAGATGTCATTGGCCGGAATCCGCCTTTAACCCCTTGCCGCAAATGGACGTGTATATAAGTCCATTTTTCCTGTGACTTAACGCAAATGGATGTATATATACGTCCATTCCCGATCACGGCGCAGCGAGCATGGGAGGGGTGGTCAGCTCCCCCTGTTCACCAACGGCAGCGCTGCAACACGGTGGTGGGTCGCTGTTGGTTGCTATGGCAGGAAGTCAGATGATGACCTCCTGTCTGCCTGCTATGGAAGCCTGTGCCTGTCTGCAGCTCCCATGAGGCGAGTGAGGCAATCGCCTCAGGTGCACTTTACAACGGGGCACAGTGGCCAGGGCTGCATTGGCCCTGGCCGATGCGCCTGCTTGCACAGGGAGTCCAGCACACATTATACTGAGGAATTGATTCCCAACCAGGGTGCCAGGACACTCTGGTGGGAAATATGGCACAACATTTTTTTAGATTTTCCTGCTCAGGACTGCACACCTGTGAGTCACTCCGAGAGGGAGGGAGATCTGTGTGCAGTGCCAGGACGGGTGATGCTGTAGCTCCAATCCTCATGTATCCTCCCTCTCCTGATGGAGCAGCTCTGGACTCTGAATCCTCTCTGGTCCCTCAGTAGAATGATGGGGATGGAGGGAAGGAGCAGGGGCAGCGCTGACAGAGGCCTACTCAGCTTCAGGTACTAAACCCCCGCCTTTCTGTCATCCCTCTACACCCCTTGTCACCTCTGTATACCCTTCTGTCACTGTGTGGGGTAAGGCTGGAGGCACTGTGGGTGGGGAAGGTTGGAGGAATAAGGGTAAGGCAGGAGGCATTGTGTGTGCTTGTTAGGGGGGGGGGGCTGGAGGCATTTGAGTGCGGCTGGAAACATTGGGGGAGATTTTTCTAAATCTGTGCAAAGTAAAAGTTGCCTAGTTGCCCAGAGCAACCAATCAGATCACTTATTTCATTTTGCAGGGGCCTTGTTAAAAATGAAAGAAGCAAGCTGATTGGTTGCTATGGGAAATGGGGCAACTTTTCCTCTGCACTGGAGTTGATAAATTTCCCCTCTTGTGCATTGTGGGAAGGCTGGTGACCTTGTGTTTGGAGGAGGCTGGAGTCATTTGTGGGGAAAAGGGGAGGATAAAGCTGGTAAAGTGCAGAGCCTAATATGTTCGTGTCGAAGGTTCTGCCCTGAAGTAGTTTTGGTTGGAACAGATGATCATGATGTCCTTGGCCAGATGGGGAAAAAAAAAAAAAAGAATGACTCTGATCAGTGAACATGTCATTTGTGAGTCGCTGCGAAAAAAACGTACTGTAATCTACGTAAGAAACATATTTAAAAAATAATTTGGTAGGGGTGGCCTGCAATTTATTAACTTTTTTCTGAGGGGTGCCCCAAGTCCAAATGGGGGAGGGGGCACAATCTTTTGTTCTTTCCTCAGGCGCAAAAGGAGCTAGCTACATCTCTGGCCAGGGAAATGCAGCCAGAGGTTGTAGTGTGCAGCTCATCAGGTCATACTGTGCTGCGGTACAAACGTATTATAGTATAACGTGTAAAAAGTGGGGGGGGGGGGAAAGAAGTTTGTCAATAAAAGTATGAAGTTAAAATAAATAAATAAAAATTATCCTTTCCCAATAAAAACCCTGTATTATCATCAAAAGAAAACAAAAACACAAAATCATATACATGTAAGGTATTGCCCCATCCGTAATGACGTGTGCTATAAAGCTATTATGTAAATTATCCCGCACAGTGATCGACGAAAAAATAAAAATAAAAATGCACAATATTCCCCAGTTTTAAAAAAAAATCTGGAATAAAAAATATCAAAAGGTAGCATGTATCCCAAAAATGATACCAATAAAAAGTACAGCTCATTCAATGGCGTCGGACGAAAAACAAAAAAGTTATGGCTGTCGGAACATGATAACACAAAAAAAAGGGAAAAAAATAATTTTGCTCTGAAAAAGGAAAAAGAACATAAAAATCTTTATAAAATGGGTATCGCCATATAAATATACCAAAGTTTTCACCCTATAGGACGCACTGGCATATAAGACGCACAGAATTTTAAAGGTCCAAAATCTAGAAAAAAATTATTCTGCACCCAACAGTGATCTTCAACCTGCGGCCATTGGCAGTCCAAGCATGCTGGGAGTTGTAGTTTTGCAACATCTGGAGGTCCCCAGGTTGAAGACCACTGGATAGGAGGTAATACTCACGTGTCCCCGCCGCTCCGGACCGTCAACGCTCGTCACCGCTTCCCTGGATGTCGCTCCATCGCTGTCGCCGCGTCCCGGTGGTGTCCCCGAGGCTCCGGACGTCTTTTTCCCCGGGATCCACGCTCTCCGTCGCCGTCATCACGTCGCTACACACGCTGCTCCTATTGGATGAGGGAACGGCGTGCGCGACGATGTGATGATGATGACAGAGAGCGCCAGCCATGCAGGGGATCCTGGCATGGAGCAGACACCGAGGAGGCAGGTAAGGTCCCTCCCAGTGTCCTGTAAGCTGTTCGGGACGACACAATTTCACCGCGGCGGTCCCGAACAGCCCGACTGAGCAGCCGGGTTAGTGTCACTTTCGCTTCAGACGCAGCGGTCAGCTTTGATCGCTGCGTCTGAAGGGTTAATACAGGGCATCACCGCGATCGGTGATGTCCTGTATTAGCCGCGGGTCCCGGCCATTGATGGCCGCAGGGACCGCCGCGATAGGGGTGTATTCGCCGCATAAGATGCACCAACTTTTCCCCCCCAGTTTTGGGGAAGAAAAAGTGCGTCTTATACGGCGAAAAATACGGTAACTTCACTTTTACCGCACAGTGAACACCATAAAAGAAATACTAAAAAAATTATAATGATTAAAACACCAGAAATTTTCCAGTTTTTCATAATATTTGTGAATTGTTCATAAAAAATGCTTTATGTGTCAACAAAAATGCACCAATTATATAAAGTACAATATGTCACGAAAAAACTATCTCAGAATTGCCCCGCCCAGAAGAAGCGTTCTGAAGTAATTACCATTTAAAAAGACCCAATGTGGGCTTCACGTTGACATTTTTTTACTGGTGCTTTTTCCCAAAATTCTTCAATAGAAATTCTTGAATCACATGATGAATGAATCACATGACTTGTAATGAGAAAAAATGCAGGTGATGAAACTAAAAGGAAAAAACAAGAATGAAACACATTATTTTTGGGGGAAAAAATGCCACAAAAACAGCACATTGGGAGTACAATTTTTATGCCTTTTTGTTGTATCATAGCCTTATAAGAAGCCAAAAAATAACAAAGCGGGCAGTGATTTTGGATTTTAAAAAATTGCTATGCAATAATAACAATAAATAATAGTAGTAATCACAACACTAATAATAATAATAACAATAATAATAACAACAACATTAGTAATGATAATAATAACAACAACAAAAGTAATAATAATAATAACAGTAGTAATAATAATAACAACAGTAGTAATAATAATAATAATAATAATAATAATAACAATAATAATAACAACAACATTAGTAATAATAATAACAACAACAACAAAAGTAATAATAATAATAATAATAATAATAACAGTAGTAATAATAATTATTATTATTATAATAACAACAACAGTAGTAATAATAATAATAATAATAATAATAATAACAACAGTAGTAGTAATAATAATAATAATAACAACAGTAGTAATAATAATAATAATAATAATAATAATAACAACAGTAGTAGTAATAATAATAATAATAATAATAATAACAACAGTAGTAGTAATAATAATAATAATAATAATAATAATAATAATAATAATAATAATAATAATAATAATAATAATAATAATAATTGTTGTTGTTGTTGTTGTTGTTATTATTATTATTATTATTATTATTATTATTATTATTATTATTATTATTATTATTATACAGCTGTTTCCATCACCTTTTAGGTTCTTTTGTAAAAAATAAAACTTTTTGTGGGGAAAGTACAATCTGCTATTTTTTTTCTATGCAATTGCAAGAACTGTCTATTCCTCCTGGCTAGAAGATGTCCAAAGGAAACTCTTTTGCCCCTTGTCAAGTAAATGGGGGCTATAGATACATTGACCATATACCCAGGGGGCTTTTCCTGGTATATGCATCCAATGTAGTTTTCCATGTGTGCTTTACCTTACCTGATCATACATATTAGATATGTGTTGATCGAATCCACCGATTTCCAACCATCCAATGAGTGGAGTCGTCTGATGTTCTCTAAATGGTCGGTTTCAGGGAAAAGACGGATTTTGGATTTGACCTACCTTTATACTTTTGTTCTATTGGAAATAAGCTTCTGGGAGAGAAGGCTCACGGAGGCTGCCCTCTTCCCTTTAAGAACATGCATGTCAGGAACTGTCCAAAGCAATACATGTTCTCTATGGGGATTTGCTTCTTTTCTGGACAGTTCCTGACAAGGACAGAGGTGACAGCAGAGAGCACCATGGTCAGACTGGAAAGAACTACACAACTTCCTGTGGAGCATACAGAAGCTGATAGGTACTGGAAGGATAAAGATTTTTAAATAAAAGTTATTTACAAATCTGTAGAACTTTCTGGCACCAGCTGATTTGAAAACATTTATTTCCAACGGAGTACCCCTTTAAGTATAGCAGTAAACAAGATGGGATGATCCCGCATTCACCGCGTCCATCACTGGGTCAAGGAAGGCACATGGAAGGAATGAGGGTGGAACAGTAGACGGGGCTCAGAGGCAAACACCGGTGGTTTCATGCTTATTAGCACTTCATCCGGCCTATCAGTTTCTTATAAGGTACCATTAACCCCTTAACAACAATGAACGTATATTTACATCCATTGCCGGCTCCCGTTATGGGAAGCTTCATACCCAGTGGGTCCTTGTTGCTATCAGCAACCAGGACCTGCAGCTAATACTGGACATTATTGATCGGGCTGGTTTCCGGTATTAACCCTTTAAACTTTGATTGCGGCATCTAAAAGGGAGAAAAACTGTTTACTGTTGTAGAACTGGCTGAGAGGAAAAGAAGTGATCAGGTACTAACAAACCAAGCAAGAAATCTCCCCAGGTCAGAGGGGCAGGAGATCTTATCTCCATTAAGTAAACAGGAATAAGGCCGAGACAGTTTTGCTTTTGGGGCAGATATCTTGTTTGCCTCTACAGGGGGTCAAGTAGGGCTGGTGGGTAATATACAACGGAGAAGCTCTTTAAGAGTATCTAGAAGAAACCTTCTTTTGGATTGAGATCATCTTTCCCGTATTCTAGGCACAAAGAAAATACGCGGGTGGCACTACTGCATAAGATATAGTCGTACAGTCTATTTGTGTACTAGCCTCATGAAAATGGAATATTTTGGGGGAGGTGCTCAAACACTGAAAAATATTCAGAGAAAATACCAACAACATGTATATATATATATATATATATATATATATATATATATATATATATGTATATATATATATATATATATATATATATATATATATATATATATTAGCTGAGTACCCGGCATTGCCCGGTTTTTCCTTCTTAATCCTTGTTGGGGAGGAAAATAAACAAAGGAGGAAACTTTTGACTTCATATCCCGTCCTCATTTATTGTTGTCATATCCCAACCCCACATCCCGACCTCCTATCCCGTCCTCCTATCTTGACCTCCTGTCCCGACCTCCTGTCCCGATCTCCTATCCCGTCCTCCTATCCCCACCTCCTATCTCGACCTCCTATCCCGTCCTCCTATCTCGACCTCCTATCCCGTCCTCCTATCCCGTCCTCCTATCTTGACCTCCTATCCCGTCCTCCTATCCTGACCTCCAATCTCGACCTCCTATCCCGACCTCCTATCCCGACCTCCTATCCTGACCTCCTATCCCATCCTCCTATCTCGACCTCCTATCCCGTCCTCCTATCCCGTCCTCATATCTCGACCTCCTATCTTGACCTCCTATCCTGTCCTCCTATCTCAACCTCCTATCCCGTCCTCCTATCCAGACCTCCTATCCTGTCCTCATATCCCGTCCTCCTATCCCGTCCTCCTATCCCGACCTCCTATCCCGACCTCCTATCTCGACCTCCTATCTCGACCTCCTATCCCGACCTCCTATCTCGACCTCCTATCCCATCCTCCTATCTCGACCTCCTATCCCGTCCTCCTATCCCGTCCTCATATCTCGACCTCCTATCTTGACCTCCTATCCTGTCCTCCTATCTCAACCTCCTATCCCGTCCTCCTATCTCGACCTCCTATCCCGACCTCCTATCTCGACCTCCTATCCCATCCTCCTATCTCGACCTCCTATCCCGTCCTCCTATCCCGTCCTCCTATCTCGACCTCCTATCCCGACCTCCTATCTCTACCTCCTATCCCATCCTCCTATCTCGACCTCCTATCCCGTCCTCCTATCCCGTCCTCATATCTCGACCTCCTATCTTGACCTCCTATCCTGTCCTCCTATCTCAACCTCCTATCCCGTCCTCCTATCCAGACCTCCTATCCTGTCCTCATATCCCGTCCTCCTATCCCCTCCTTCTATCGCGACCTCCTATCCCGACCTCCTATCTCGACCTCCTATCCCGACCTCCTATCCCGACCTCCTATCCCGACCTCCTATCTCGACCTCCTATCTCGACCTCCTATCCCGAAATCATATCCCGTCCTCCTTTCCCATCCTCCTTTCCCGTCCTCATATCTCGACCTCCTATCTCGACCTCCTATCTCAACCTCCTATCTCAACCTCCTATCCCATCCTCCTATCTCGACCTCCTATCCCGTCCTCCTATCCCGACCTCCTTTCCCGTCCTCATATCTCGACCTCCTATCTTGACCTCCTATGCTGTCCTCCTATCTCGACATCCTACCCCGTCCTCCTATCCAGACCTCCTATCCTGTCCTCATATCCCGTCCTCCTATCCCGTCCTCCTATCCTGACCTCCTATCCCGACCTCCTATCTCGACCTCCCATCCTGTCCTCATATCCCGACCCGTAATATGTGTACCAGGTATTGAAATAGCACCAGCCGTACGGAAGTTATGTGAGAATATACATTTCCCAATGATTTGCATGGAACTTTAAACAAAAACCCTGACCCTCACAAATGGGGGTAGTTAAGGGTTAAATTAACTATCCTATATTTTAAGTGGACATATAAGTAACATGTGACCAAGTATTATTGAAATATCTCCAGCCGTTTGGAAGTTATCTAGTAACATATATTTCCCATTGACTTGTATGGGACTTTAAACATAAGCCCCACTCCTGGCAAATGGGGGTGAGTAAGGGTTAAATTATCTATCCTATGTTTGTTGTTGACATATAAGTAACATGTGTGCCAAGTTTGTGGAACATGCACACATATATACACACATACATACACACACAGACTCGTTGAGTTATATATATATATATATATATATATATATATATATATATATATATATATATATATAGAATTAGCACTCACCCCCTGTTAAACATAGATTTGAGTTCTTCATTAAAACCATGCCCACTGGTAGGGAAAGAACGACTCCACCCGGAGTGAAGAAAGTGACGGCCTGTTTCACGGATTCCCCACAGGGAATCTGTGAAACAGGCTGTCACTTTCTTGGTTCCAGCTGGAGCCATTCCTTTCCTACCAGAGACAAACAGGAGATAAAGCCCCTTCATTAAAGAAGTAGAGAAATGGATGTCAGGTTTTAAGTCCCAAATTGGATATGAGTATATGACCAGTTTATGGGTCCATGGTCCATTCATTGAACAATAAACAAAATGAATGAGGTTTACAGGACTTTACTAGATCGTGAATCTTTTCCTCTTTTCATTGCAATAAAAAAAGAGACAAAAATTACAAATGAAAAACTCCTAAAAGCTTCCAAAAAAAATCAATCAATGTTCTCGAAAGCCAAGAGCTTTGGAATCCAGGAAGATGGCAATGATGGGATGTTGGCTAAACGAGCTGCGCTCTAGACCCTTGCCATACAACACATTATAACAACTACCAAACTACGTGGGCCCCGGGGAGCGGAGAGCGGTGGACGCTGCCAGGTGATGCCCATCATTAACAAGAGTGATTAAATCTGCTCCTCCGCACTACACGGCAGTCATTAAAATGCTGAGCGGAATCATTACCATAGGCTGACGGAATGCTGGAATCACTAACAATGATCATTACAAGAATATTATTATTGATTCTGGAAGCAAACTAATAATTAAAATGATTTAATAATTATGTCTGCAGGTCCAGTATGGGAGGAGTTCTCATGTAGTAAAGCTGAATTCATCTGATAGTACAAGTGTTATCTAAGGACAGCAACAAAAATCTAAAGAGACGTAAACTCCAAGTGGTGTCCTAGGGCACAGAATGACATGTTTAAAGGGGTACTCCGGTTCAGGACATCTTATCCCCTATCAACAGGATAGGGGATAAATGTCTGATCGCGGGAAGTCCCAGTGGTCAGATCCTCTGCCCCCCGAATCCCCCTCCCTCCCCACATGGTCAGACACTTTTCCATGAACCGATTACTGTTGACCATCACACAAACCTTCCATGTATCTCTATGGGAGAGGCAGAGATACACTAACACTGTCCTATAGAGATACATAAAGGGGCGTGTCTTACAGTGCTTTGTGTGGTGACAGTAATACGTGTACGGAGCAGTGGTCACTTCCTACAAGGTGAGAGCTGGGGTGTTGCGTAGGAGATCGTGGGTGGACCAAGCAGTTGGACCCACCATGATCAGACACTTATCCCCTATCCTGTGGATAGGGGATAAGATGTTCAGCACCAGAGTACCCCTTAACTTACATAAATGCTTTAGATCTCAAATGGGCCAATGGGTACATAGGGTAGTAACTTTTAAATTACTATTATTTAGCTTAGATAAATCATGAGATTAAGGGAGTCCAGTGGTAAAAGAGTTGACCTAATGTAGCAGAAGGAATGACATCCTAGGCTGGGTTCATGTGACAATTTGTTCCTCCGAGGCACGGATATGTTGGAAATTGTCACAATGACATGCTGATGTATTTGTGTAGTGTAGTCAGCTAGTGACTACGTTCAGGTAATTTCCCAAACAAGTTTTGGCTAGGACTAAGAAGCATGGCTTGCAGCACTTGTAGTCTGTTAGAAAGATTGGATACAATTGGAAAAAAACCTGAACGTAGTCACTAGCTGACTACACGCCGGCCATTGGACTGAATGGGGCCTATGCCTGTCTGCGCACCGATACGTTTGGACGTCATTTTGACAGTTTCTCAATGTATCCTGGAGGCACAAATTGTGGTGTGAACCCAGCCTTACAGGAGTTCTATCACACTTTTAATGATGTATTTTGGCTTTATGGTCAGTATCCCCGTCACATATTGATGAAGTGGAAATAAGATCCTTAGTGATTGGTTATCCTGAGTATTGCCGAGATTTGTGCTGGGTGTGATGTCATTTAGGGTACGTTCCCACACGGCGTATTTGCTGCGTATTTGCTGCTGCATATTTTATTTTCCCTGTTGAAGTCAATGGGTAGGAAAATACGCAGCACCAAATACGCAGCAAAATACGCCACGTGGGAACGTAGCCTTACTGAGTATAAATATCTGCGCCAGTCCATGTGTTGGTGTCAAGGCATCAGTATCCTCCTGAAGATGTTTTAATACAGTGAAACATGTTGAGAGGGGCAGAGTTTATTGCGTTAATATTTGGAGCATACTGTGCTAGTGTGACAGAGTTCTCCAGCCTCTATACACTATATTTCTGACTGCGATAATATATGGATGTTTTCCACTTTAGTCCATTGTAAACCGGGGGTTTTACGCATGTTTGGTCACTATATTACTTATTAGTTATGCTGTATTTTATTAGTCTTATTAAACCTTAAAAAGTACCTGTCACCAAATAAACTTTTCTAAACTAACTCAGGCTATGTTCCCTTATTACTCCTAACACTCCTCCCACCCTTAAAAAAAAGAAAAAAGTCAGAGCTTTAAAAAGCTGTGTATCTTACCTACCGTATTTTTCGCCATATAAGACGCTCCGGCATATAAGACGCACCCAATTTTAAAGGAGGAAAATCTAGAAAAAAAGATTCTGAACCAAATACTGTAGTAAAATATTTTATATCAGTATAGTTCTCCCACAATAGTTGGCAGTATAGTTCCCCCACAATGGTAGGCAGTATAGTTCCCCCACAATAGTTGGCAGTATAGTTCCCCCACAATGGTAGGCAGCTCCCCCCCCCCCACAATGGTTGGCAGTATAGTTCCCCGCAATAGTTGGCAGTATAGTTCCCCCACAATGGTAGGCAGCTCCCCCCCCGCCACAATAGTTGGCAGTATAGTTCCCCCACAATAGTTGGCAGTATAGTACCCCAACAATGGTAGGCAGCTCCCCCCACAATAGTTGGCAGTATAGTTCCCCCACAATGGTAGGCAGCTCCCCCCCCACAGACATAAAGCTTCCAGCCATATACAGTGTACAGCTGGAGGCTGTATGTCTGTGTGCTGCCCCCACAGTGTTCCGGTCACCGCTCCTCCGGCCCGGGGCCACCATCTACTGCTATGGCCTATAGACCATAGCAGTAGGTGCCGGGACGAGCGGTGACCAGAACACTGAAGATTACTAATTCATGTATACTAAAAACCAGGGTGACTCCAGCTGTTGTGAAACTACAACTACCAGCATGCCCTGACAGCCTTTGCCGGTCCGGGCATGCTGGGAGTTGTAGTTTCACAACAGCTGAAGGCACCCCTGTTTTTTGTATACAGTTATTAGTAAATCACCTGCCCGGCGCCCGGAACTGTATGTTCCAGGCGTAGGGCAATAAACATAGCCGGTGTGAGGTGAAAAATTGACCGGCGGTCATGAGGCTGCTGCGGGCGGGGAGCGGGAAGCTGTACCGCACCGCTGCAGTCTCTGTACTTACCGCTGACTTCCCGATCTCGCCCACAGCAGCCTTGGGCGTATATTCGCCGTATAAGACGCACCAACTCCCCCCCGTTTTGGGGAAGAAAAAGTGTGTTTTATACGGCGAAGAATACGGTATATACTTGCTCACATAGTGCAATCTCCCAGCAGGAGAAAGTGGGCTTTTCCCAGCAGGCATGACATCACTAAAGCCTGCTGGTGGACCATTTCTGCCCTCACATGGTTTCAGTGCTGTGATGAATAGAAGACCTCAGTCTCTTTTCAGATTTCAGTGAGACTCTGTGCAGCTGTCAATCAAGTTCAGTGCAGAGAAGCAATTCCTGAGTTTGGTCTCCTGCCAGGCCAGGAGGAGAACAAACTGTATTAATTGTGGCAAGGAACAGAACAGAGCCACCTAGTGGCTAATTATTCTATTAAACTTTCAACAAATTTAAGTTGGTAATTTTAAAAGCAAGTGAATGGGAAAGTGTCTGCAAATTACACAAGGAATACTATATTAAATGTTTTATTTGGTGACAGGTTCTCTTTAAGTTATATGGTGGTGTAGTGTATGCGTTCTCCATAAAACAATAATTGGCTATACAGTGAGGCGGTGACTTCATGACTGTCCTGGTCTGTCCCAGTATATGGGTCTATCCAGGAAGGACTAGTCATTCCATACAGTAAGGATCCATTATCCTGGAACCCCGAAATATTCCATAACCAGATCAACCATCTTCTCCCATGGATTTGTTCTTGTACAGAACCTATATTGTATCTCTGGACAGATGTGAGGAAAGATCTTCATGAGTTTTCTCTAATCCACATTAAATCCATTGGATAAATCATCTTCATAGCTTTAGGATTTATTGATCCATTCCTTGTGATCTATGCGAGTCAAGTCACTGTAAAGATAAATTCACTCAGCTCTATGTAAGTCTGATATAAACTGGAAGACCAAGAGCTTTATGGTAATATACTGGAGATATCAGTGTATGTAACAGGAAGAAAACATTGATGGAAAAAGGGAAGGAAAACTCTATTATAAGTATAGAAAAGGAAGGATGGCACGAAGAATGTAAGGGAAGAGAAAAGGGAAGAAAGGAAGGAGAAAAAGAAGGAAGGAAGGAGGGAAGAAAGGACTGAAGAAGGAAGTAAGAAAGGAAGGAGAAAATGAAGGGGAAAAGGAAGGGTAGCATGGAGAATGTTGGGGGAAAAGGAAAGGGATGGAAGGAGTGTAGAAAGGAGTGCAGAAGAAAGGAAGACAGGAAGGAAGGAAGGAAGGAAGGAAGGAAAAAAGGAAGGGAGAAGAAAAAAGGGAAGGAAGGATGGGAGGGAGAGAGGGAGGGAGGGAGGAAGAAAGGGAAGAAGGAAGAAAGGAAGGAATAAAAGGAGAAAAAGAAGGAAGGGAGGAGAAAAGGAAGGAAGAAGAGAAGAAAGGAAGGAAGGAGGGAATAAAGAAGTGAAGAAGGAAGGAAGGAAGGAAGGAAGAAAGGAAGGAGAAAAGGAAGGAGAAAAGGAAGGGTGGCATGGAGAATCTTGGGGGGAAAGGGATAGAAGGAAAGAATAAAGGAGGGAAGAAAGGAGTAAAGAAGGAAGGAAGGAAGCAAGGAAGGAAGGAGTGAAAAAAAGGGAGGGATGAAGAAGAGAGGAAAGAAGAAATGAAGGAGAAATGATCGTGGAATGGAAGGAAGAAAGAAAAGATGGAAGGTGATGTTGTTCATAGAAAAGTAAAGAGAAGAGGAGGATAGAAAAATGGAAGGATGAAAGGAAAGAGGGGGAGGTATCACTAAACCATAGTGACAAAATTATAGCCTTTATTTGATATAGACTAAAATAATCAAATCCGTCAAGGTCCAAACAAGTAAATACAAAACCAAATAGTATCAGGATGCTCAATGGGCGAAGATAGATAAGTATGAAAGTGTATCCAAAAATGGAAAGTACTCCATCACGTAAACCAATGTATATGACCGTCCATACAAACTCAATAAATCCAGTACAAGGTGGATACAATAAACCAAGTGCTCAGCAGATACAGTCACATAAAGGTGGGAGAAAAGATTATATAGGAGAGGAAGATGGAAAGAATAAATGGGGTAGATAAAAAGAAGAAAGGAATCTGGAAAGAAAAACAGAAGGAAGGAAGAACTCAGCTCAGACTCCGGATTCCTTCACTAGATAAAAATCTTACAATAATTATTTACATTCATTATTTTTATATTCTTTTAATTCATCTCCATTCATAGAGGAATCTTCCCTTCAGACTCTTCGTGTACATTGTTGCTGTTAACTGTAAATATTCGTTACACATCGACATTTTTCATTTATTTATAAAGTTACGAAATATTTGTGCGGAAGGTAAAAGTTTCTTCCTCCCCGAGTTGTTTTGAACTCTTGAGAGTATCCAGAAGGGCACCTGAACCGTCTCATAAATATGATTTATTTAAAAGTGAACATCCCTTCAGGACGGGAAGCAGAATGAGCCGTGATGAATTTATGTTTGCCGTAAGGTAGGGATGAGATGTTTTTTACTTATTGGCCAAGTGATTGCAATCTATTAAAAATGAGTTTCACAGCTTTTTTATATAATGATATTGCTTTAGGAGTGTCAGCTGCATACACCAGATGGAATATTCTGAAAGCCTTTAGGGGGTAGAACTGTACAGAGGAACATGTTACATTTCTACTTAAACATTCATTTTCATTTTGAAAGAATATCAACTTGTTTTAGAAAAATAGTAAATAGGAAGCGGCACGCCAAAATGACAGTGAGCACAATCGTATTAATTACCCATTGAGCGTGTCATATAACAATGGTTCAATCCTAAAATGTAATCAGTGATCAGGTATAATATATATACATGTCCCAGCACCAATAGCTGTCCTGTGGCTTTGGACTGTCTCAAGCAGCTTGGTAGCGTATGGTGTTGGGCCCATTAAAAGACTTACTGTTAAATTTAATTATGATTACCTTCTATTGCAAAGTAATATATTTTTCTAAATTAATTCTAATATATATATATATATATATATATATATATATATATATATATATATATATAAAGCAAAATGAACAGTGGCACACCAAGTGTCAAAAAAAGAAAGGTGGTTTATTAAAAAAAAAAAAACGTCTTGGGCGTCGTTTCAGCTGGCTCACCCAGCCATTTTCAAGCATTTTAAGGCTTGAAAATGGCTGGGTGAGCCAGCTGAAACGTTGCCCAACACGTTTTTTTGAATAAACCACCTTTCTTTTTTTGACACTTGGTGTGCCACTGTTCATTTTGCTTTGTGTTTTGGAGGGGTCCCCAACCTGGACCTGACACATTAGGCCCCCGTGCACCGCTTTTTTCTTCTGGAGTGCTGCTTTACTGCTTTTTCTATATATATATATATATATATATATATATATATATATATATATATATATATATATATATATATATATAAGTTTTATGTGTTACTGTACCCTTACATGAGAGCAGTGAACCCCATGTGACCCTGCCTGCCAATGGGAACCCCTAAAGTCTCTCCTAGCTCAAATCTAATCTCTCTGGTCATCCTGCAAGAATCAATCTCAAGGAGGAAATTCATGTCCCTTGAGAGAAGGCTTCAGTACCTTTACAGGACCCTACCTACCAGGATTCATCTTTCTGTCTCACAAGTCAATATTAATCTGTTTGGTGTAAACAAAACACGTCCCAACAAAGCAACAGGGCTCCCAAAGGGTTAGACTGTACTCTCCCCCCAAAAGCCAGCTGTACATATAATACTATCTGCACCAGATCAGTAAAGACAGTTATCTGGAACATGATGTCGGTGTGTTCATTTACTCCCCGTGTCTGGCCCAGGAGAAACTGTCTCCAACCTCGGACCGTGTATAGGATAACGGTGCCCTGGTGTCACAAAGTGATCAGGCATTCTTACTAACACATGGCTAATATATATATATATATATATATATATATATATATATATATATATATATTGAGAGAGAGAGAGAGAGAGAGAGAAGCCTATGTGTAGGAGCCTATTATATAGTGAATTGATAGTGTTAGATAGGGTAGGTGGTTAGTTAAGCAGATAGGTTCTAGTGTGGGGTATAGTGTTGAAAGATATAATCGCTCATGCTCACTATACAAATTTCATTACGATTTTCCATTGGAAAAAAAGTAAATGAACATAGCGAATGTGCAAATTTTGCAAACAGAGCACGAATATTCGTCCATATATTCACAAAATGTCGCAAATTTGTATATGGCCCCTGCCGCTCATCCCTATATTTGAGGTGTTTTGACTGGTATGAGGTTTAGTTTGTGCCTGATGTTCAGGCCAATAGTCTCATGTGGGAGGTGACACCGCTGGGCTGCGGAGCATTATGTGTAGCCGCTGATATGTACGGCCGAGATAACATGAAGATGGGGGCCTCTTAGGCAGGATACATTAGGAAACTATTGAAATAACCTGCGGACGTATCTGTGCTCGGACAGGCAGGGGCGCCATTTATTTGAGTGTAGTCGGCTAGTGACCACATTTGGGTGATTTTCTGAGCGTATACAAGTTTTGACTCAAACTGAAAAAAAGTGGATTTGATCTAAACACTCACTAGCAGACTCCACACCGGCCATGGATATGAATGGAGACCCTGCTTGTCAGCATTTTCACAGTTTCCCAACATAACATCCACAGAAGTTACCATTTGCGCACACTTGTTAGACTGTAATAAGCAACGTCCTTGATAGTCGGGCTCTACGGACCCCCACAGCACTGTCTTCCAAAACAGTTATCAAAACTTGTTAATCAGCAGAAAGGTAAAGTATATAGAAAGAATCTTCTGACACCAGTTACTTGGAAATAATTCCAATGTATTCTTATTTATTCTTTAAACTTCAGTATCACATTTTACGTTTCATGATATAGATGATTCCATAGAGCAAGATGGATAAAGCACATACCCTGGTCAGATGGAGAGAGACACGGGTACAAACCTGCCGCACTACGTTTCAGGGGCGCGCTCCCTTAGTCTTGTGCACAGGATCGTGGCTCAGGTGAGTTTAAATGGGTGAGCAGTGGAAGGAGACTTCAAAGATTAACCATTCACGTACTGCGTGTACTTCCATTATACTTCGTTACCGCACTGTTCGCGCAGAACAACGCACCTATACATAAATAGTCACAAAACGACTTTTAAGTTACAGTTCTCATTCAAGCCTCTAGGTTCCAATGATTCCACTTCTACAATCCAAAATGTTTCCCTTTTCAGCAAATTTCATTTGTTCATGTCCAGATTATTCACTATCGGTACCTCTTCTATTACCTGCCATCTAAGATAAGATGCCACATGACCTTTCTCCTTGAAGTGTCTTCCCACTGTTCTTTCCCCATATTTCGATACCGCACCTGCACCAGCCCCCACGTGTGTATAGCGTCTTATAGCCGATTTATGTTCACTCAATCTTGTCTCAATAGTAAGAGACATCTGACTGCATATACAACCCCACACGGGCATTTCAGTAAGTAAATTATATTGGTGCTGTTGCAGGTATGTTACCCTTTGACTGGAATTTTGTGACCTTTTGTGGGATGTCGGATGTCGCTCCCTTTAATAATGCCATTGCACTGGGTGCACTTTACTTTTAGCTGCCATGAATGTTTGTCATCTTTCTTTTTTCCAATGTCACTACGTATCAATTTACTCCCAATACTCATTCCTTTTCTGAACGCAGACATTGTTAGATATTTAAACAATACTCCTTACTTTTTGTCATTAGTCATTGATTTCCAATACTTTTTAACCTTCCGCTGAACAATATAGGAACATTTGTCATATTTACTTATGTACATGATTCGGTTATTCCTTTGTTTCTTTTCTGTCCTATCTCTAGGTGTTCTCAGGAGCTCACGGTTTATTTCACCCACCTCTGCTCCTATTTTTTCCACCTTTTTGAACAAATTTATGAATTATTTTATTTTTATTTTTTAGATATTCACTGTCATTACTTGAAATCCTCTTCACCCTCACAAATTGGCTTCTGCGAACAGCCCTACGTAATTGCCACAGATCCACTATATCCTGCAAAGCTCAGGAAACTAATTACAAAATCCTCACCAGATGGTATAGAGTACCGGCTCTATTAGCCACCTTTTATCCGGGGCTAGACGACTCGTGCTGGTGTTGCCATGCTTCTGCGGGCTCTATGTTGCATGTCTGGCTTACCTGCCCGATATTGTCAGACTTCTGGTCCAATGTCTTCGCTATAATCTCCCACATCTCCTCGACCCCCTTACCTATGACACCGGAGACAGCGCTATTGTCTATATTCCCACCAGGCTTGTTAAAATCCTGCTCCTGATTAATCTCCTTCCTGCTCATAGTGGCAAGGACGGGGATACCTAGACTATGGAAGTCTTCCCAGCCGCCCACTATCTCTTCCTGGCTTATGGAAGTGACCCGTATTCACAGGATGGAGGAACTCCTGGCGGATTCTCCCTCCCGGCTGGCGAAATACTGCTCTACCTGGTCCCCTTGGCTGTCTTTCCTCTCCTCAAAGCAATTCGAAACCATGGGACTATCCCACACCCTCAGTATCTCTTCTACATCCACTACCCAACCCATCTCTCCCCTGCCAGGTAATACTACATGAGCTGCATACGACATACCTCCTACCACTTGTTTTCTCACTCACCATGGTCCAGTTGGAGTCTGCAGGGGATATGATCCCAGAGTCTGCTGCGATGTGTGTATGGAGCGGTGACCAACCTGTACTATACCCTCTTTCCTCTTAGCCTTCCCCTCTTTGCTCCCTCCTTCCCCTTTCTTCCTCTCTTTTCGTACTTTCTGCTTTCTCATACCCCACATTACCAGTATTGATTAGTAGACAACTTTATTATGTTCTCCTTGTTGTTGCTGTATCTCTTTGCATGACATAGGTTCCTCATTCGTTGTTTTTTCCTTTTGCGGAACTAGCCTTACTGTTCTGCTCACCAGCAGCCTTCCTCTCTTATAGGGAATTATTATATCCATATTAACAAACTGTTCTGTGTATGTACCCTGTCCTACTGAGACATGTAAAGATTGATGCAGCTGTTATTTGAGACTCCCTGCATGGAGCGCATTTTCATGCTCTACCTTGTGCTTATGTGTCTTAGGCCCTCCAGGCTTTGTTTGTTTTCTTGTGTTAAAATCTTAATAACATTTACTTAAAAAAAAAAAAAATGGCTTCTGGGCAAGCCCTTGAATACTGTGGGAGCATAATAACTGTTACAGTGCAGCATATTATTCCTATCTGTGGGCTTTGTAAAAAGTGTAGTAGCAAACCCTTTCTCTGTTTTTATAATTTCTACATCCAGAAAGCAAATTTTATAACAAGCGTTCAGCTGCTCAACAAACTATAACAAGGATTGCTCAGGTCTCTTCCATAGCATGAGGACATCATCCATGTAGCGCAGCCACGTGGACGACGTCTCCAGGCCAAAGGACCCAAATATGTAAACCTCCTCAAAATTAACCATAAAGGTGTCAGCCAATCCATATACAATATACATATACAAAGTATACACTCTTGTACGTCTAACGTGAACAGAAAGATTGCATCACTGCTGTCACATTTTTCCAATCTATCCAAAAAATCATTAGTGTGGACTAAACATCTCTCCAAGTTTTTGATCTGCAGCTGTTTATAGCTATCCAAAAGGATTGTGATGAATCATGATCAGTATATGGAGGAGACATTGATCACTGACCATCCACGTGTTCCTGTATTTTATATGCTTCCAAAGGTCTACAGGGATCGAGAGCGACCTCCGGGACACCCAATTGTCTCGGGCACGGGCTCCCTGTTACAGCCGTTCTCGATCCTTGTGAATAGCTATATACAGTCATAGATCAGAGACTTGGAGAGATGTTTAGTTGACACTAATGATTTTTTGGATAGATTGGAAAAATGTGACATCAGTGATGTAACCTTTCTGTGCATGTTAGACGTACAAAGTTTGTATACTAATACACCGCAGAATGAGGGGAAACAATGTGTCAGGGAGTTATTATCGAGGGATGTACTTTTGGATAATAGGAACATTTATTTTCCTATGACATTATTGGAGTTTGCGCTAACGAAGAATTATTTTAGATTTGACAGTGATTTTTTTTCTTCAAAAGTATGGAGTTTCTATGGGGTCTTCTGTAGCCCCTGGATTGGCTAACACCTTTATGGCTAATTTTGAGGTTTACATATTTGGGTCTCTTGGCCATGAGATGTCATTGCCGTGGCTGTGTTACGTGGACAATGTCCTCATGCTATGGAAGAGACCTGAGCAATCCTTGTTATAGTTCAATAAGCAACTGAACGCTTGTCATAGTACTATTAGATTCACTTTGGTATCCATAAAATTAGCTTTCTGGATGTAGAAATTATGAAAACACTACACTTTTTACAAAGCCCACAGATAGGAATAACATGCTGCACCATAACAGTTATCATGCCCCCACAGTATTCAGGGGCTTTCCCAGAAGCCAATTTGTGAGGGCGAAGAGGATTTCAAGTAATGACAGTGAATATCTAAAAAAAATTAAATCATTCATAAATTTGTACAAAAAAGGTTATAATAAAAAAAAAATGGTTTAAAAAAATAGGAGCAGAGGTGGGTGAAATAAACCGTGAGCTTCTGAGAAAACCTAGAGATAGGACCGAGAAGAAACAAAGGAATAACCGAATCATGTACATAAGTAAATATGACAAATGTTCCTATATTGTTCAGCGGAAGGTTAAAAAGTATTGGAAATCAATGACTAATGACAAAAAGTAAGGAGTATTGTTTAAAGATCTAACAATGTCTGCGTTCAGAAAAGGAATGAGTATTGGGAGTAAATTGATACGTAGTGACATTGGAAAAAAGAAAGATGACAAACATTCATGGCAGCTAAAAGAAAGGTGCACCCAGTGCAATGGCATTATTAACCCCTTAAGGACCAGGCCATTTTATACCTTAAGGACCGGAGCGTTTTTTGCAATTCTGACCACTGTCACTTTAAACATTAATAACTCTGGAATGCTTTTAGTTATCATTCTGATTCCGAGATTGTTTTTTCGTGACATATTCTACTTTAACTTAGTGGTAAAATTTTATGGTAACTTGCATCCTTTCTTGGTGAAAAATCCCAAAATTTGATGAAAAAAATGAAAATTTAGCATTTTTCTAACTTTGAAGCTCTCTGCTTGTAAGGAAAATGGATATTCAAAATATATTTTTTTGGGGTTCACATATACAATATGTCTACTTTATGTTTGCATCATAAAATTTATGAGTTTTTACTTTTGGAAGACACCAGAGGGCTTCAAAGTTCAGCAGCAATTTTGAAATTTTTCACAAAATTTTCAAACTCACTATTTTTCAGGGACCAGTTCAGGTTTGAAGTGGATTTGAAGGGTCTTCATATTAGAAATACCCCATAAAAGACCCCATTATAAAAACTACACCCCCAAAGTATTCAAAATGACATTCAGTAAGTGTATTAACCCTTTAGGTGTTTCAAAGGAATAGCAGCAAAGTGAAGGAGAAAATTCAAAATCTTAATTTTTTACACTCGCATGTTCTTGTAGACCCAATTTTTGAATTTTTGCAAGGGGTAAAAAGGAGAAAATTTTTACTTGTATTTGAAACCCAATTTCTCTCGAGTAAGCACATACCTCATATGTCTATGTTAATTGTTCGGCGGGCGCAGTAGAGGGCTCAGAAGGGAAGAAGCGACAAATGGTTTTTGGGGGGCATGCCGCATTTAGGAAGCCCCTATGGTGCCAGGACAGCAAAAAAAAAAAAAAAAACACATGGCATACCATTTTGGAAACTAGACCCCTCAGGGAACGTAACAAGGGGTAAAGTGAACCTTAATACCCTACAGGTGATTCACGACTTTTGCATATGTAAAAAAAAAATATATATTTTTTACCTAAAATGCTTGGTTTCCCAAAAATTTTACATTTTTAAAAAGGGTAATAGCGGAAAATACCCCCCAAAATTTGAAGCCCAATTTCTCCCGATTCAGAAAACACCCCATATGGGGGTGAAAAGTGCTCTGCTGGCGCACTACAGGTCTCAGAAGAGAAGGAGTAACATTTGGCTTTTTGAAAGCAAATTTTGCTTTGGGGGCATGCCGCATTTAGGAAGCCCCTATGGTGCCAGAACAGCAAAAAAAAACACATGGCATACCATTTTGGAAACTAGACCCCTTGGGGAACGTAACAAGGGGTAATGTGAACCTTAATACCCTACAGGTGTTTCACGACTTTTGCATATGTAAAAAAAAATATATATTTTTTTTACCTAAAATGCTTGGTTTCCCAAAATTTTTACAATTTTAAAAAGGGTAATAGCAGAAAATACCCCGCCAAAATTTGAAGCCCAATTTCTCCCGATTCAGAAAACACCCCATATGGGGGTGAAAAGTGCTCTGCTGGCGCACTACAGGTCTCAGAAGAGAAGGAGTCACATTTGGCTTTTTGAAAGCGAATTTTGCTCTGGGGGCATTTTACATTTTTTAAAAGGGTAATAGCAGAAAATACCCCCCAAAATTTGTTAGGCAATTTCTCCCGAGTACGGCGATACCCCATATGTGGCCCTAAACTGTTGCCTTGAAATACGACAGGGCTCCAAAGTGAGAGCGCCATGCGCATTTGAGGCCTAAATTAGGGACTTGCATAGGGGTGGACATAGGGGAATTCTACGCCAGTGATTCCCAAACAGGGTGCCTCCAACTGTTGTAAAACTCCCAGCATGCCTGGACAGTCAGTGGCTATCTGGCAATACTGGGAGTAGTTGTTTTGCAACAGCTGGAGGCTCCGTTTTGGAAACAGTGGCGTACCAGACGTTTTTCATTTTTATTGGGGAGGGGAGGGGGTTGTGTAGGGGTATGTGTATATGTAGTGTTTTTGACTTTTTATTTTATTGTGTGTTAGTGTAGTTTAGTGTTTTTAGGGTACAGTCACACGGGCGGGGGTTCACAGTAGTTTCTCGCTGGCAGTTTGAGCTGCGGCAGAGGGTACACTCACATGGGCGGGGGGGGGGGACATCCAGCTGTTGCAAAACTACAACTCCCAGCATGTACGGTCTATCAGTGCATGCTGGGAGTTGTAGTTTTGCAACAGCTGGAGGCACACTGGTTGTGAAACACCGAGTTTGGTAACAAACTCAGTGTTTTGCAACCAGTGTGCCTTCAGCTGTTGCAAAAGCTACAACCCACAGCATGTACGGACAGCGGAAGGGCATGCTGGGTGTTGTAGTTATGCAACAGCTGGAGGCATACTACTTTGGCTGGGGATGCTGTGGATTGTAGTTATGCAACAGCTGGAGACACACTGGTTTGCTACTTAACTCAGTGTGCCTTCAGCTGTTGCAAAACTACAACTCTCAGCAGTCACCGACAGCCAACGGGCATGCTGGGAGTTATAGTTTTGCAACCACCAGATGCACCACTACAACTCCCAGCATGCACTATAGCTGATTGTGCAAGCTGGGAGTTGTAGTTTTACAACAGCTGAAGGTACACTTTTCCATAGAAAGAATGTGCCTCCAGCTGTTGCAAAACTACAAGTCCCAGCATGCCCATAAGGGAATGCTGGGAGTTGTGGTGGTCTTCCTCCTGCTGTTGCATAACTACAGCTCCCAGCATGCCCTTTTTGCATGCTGGGAGCTGTTGCTAAGCAACAGCAGGAGGCTGTCACTCACCTCCAACGATCCTCGCCGCACAGGTCAGTCCCTCGTCGTCGCCGCCGCCGCCGCTGCTCCTGGGGCCCCGATACCAACATTGACGCCGGGGATCGGGGTCCCCAGCACCCGAGGTGCACGTCCCGCACCCGCTCACGTCCTCCGGAAGAGGGGCGGAGCGGGTTGCGGGAGTGACACCCGCAGCAGGCGCCCTGATTGGTCGGCCGGTAATCCGGCCGACGAATCAGGGCGATCCTGAGGTGGCACCAGTGCCACCTCACCCCTGCTGGGTCTGGCTGTTCGGGGCCGTCTCTGACGGCCCGATCAGCCAGTAATTCCGGGTCATCGGGTCACTGGAATGAATTGTCCAGCGATCTGCAGCCATCTCCGACATGGGGGGTCATAATGACCCCCCTGGGCGATATGCCCCGATGCCTGCTGAACGATTTCAGCAGGCATCGGGCACCGGCTCCGTTCCAGATGGTTGCGGGGGGCCGGTAAAACACATGACGTTCTCATACGTCATGTGTCCTTAATTTAAGGACTCGGAAATGGAGACGTATGAGAACGTCATGTGTCCTTAAGGGGTTAAAGGGAGTGAAATCCGACATCCCACAAAAGGTCACATGTGATCGTTAATAAAGTTCCTGCTTGACTTCATCCTGCGCTGGACATTCCTTCTCTTAGTTCTGCCTATTGGACCGGTGGCTCAGCCGGTTAGTCCGGAAGCGGATGCGAGAGTCCGGCTGAGGTGGGCCGCCAATTTTGCTGCAATTCTACTATGATTTTTAGAAGGTGAGAAAAAAAAAATGAAAGTACAAAAATGGAAAAACTAATTTCCTTAAAGGAGTACTCCGGAGCTAACCTTTTATGGGGGAATTGGAGCATGAGGCAAAGTTATATAACATTCTAATATACTCACGTTTTCCATATGGTTCTTCTTCCCGGTCTTCTCCTCGCTTTTCTCTCCGGCCGGAAGCTGGGTCTTTTGATAACGCTCGACCTGTATTTCTTCTTGATCCGCCGCCATCTTCGCCTGGTGACTCATCGCTTCCATGAGTCAGTGCAGGCTCTGCCGGCCTCCTCACCCGGAGTCGGCTACTCCCCCAAAGTTAATTTATTCTATGCATGCGCAGTACTACGAAAATAGCGTGGGGCTAACGCTAGGCTCCTATTGCTGCCTACATTATCCCTACGCTATTTGCGTAGTGCTGCGGCATTCTTGTGACACCGAAGGCTGTCCGGGCATGCTGGGATTTGTAGTTTGTAGGATCAGTGGGCTAGTGGGCACATGGATGGGTGGATCAGTGGGCTAGTGGGCACATGGAGAGGGCTGATGAGCTGGGAGGGGGAGGATGGGAGGAGATAACCACAAGGGAAGGAGCTGTGGGCGTCACTTTATTATAATTTATTATACTTTCCTGGGGGGGGGGAGAGGAGGGGGAGAGAGCAGCAGCTTACAGGAAGCAGGCGCAGGGAGTCATGGGAAATGTAGTCTTTATGACATGGTTGCTTACTGCTACAGGTGGCAATTACAAGAGAATGGCTGGGCCAAATTTGACAAATGAGGCATCGTTGGAAAGGTCTTTGAAAGAGCTACCAGAGGAGGTAAACTTTTTTTTTTAAGTACCAGCGCTCTGGAGTACTCCTTTAAGGGTTTAAGACAAGAGTGAGTGAACATAAATTGGCTATAAGACGCTATACACACGTGGGGGCTGGTGCAGGTGCGGTATCGCAATACGGGGAAAGAACAGGGGGAAGACACTTCAAGGAGAAAGGTCATGTGGCATCTGATCTTAGATGGCAGGTAATAGAAGAGGTACCGATAGTGAATAATCTGGACATGAACAAATGAAATTTGCTGAAAAGGGAAACATTTTGGATTGTAGAAGTGGAGTCATTGGAACCTAAAGGCTTGAATGAGAACTGTAATTTTAAAGTCGTCTTGTGACTATTTATGTATAGGTGCGTTGTTCTGCATGAACAGTGCGGTAACAAAGTATAATGGAAGTACGCACAGTACATGGTTAATCTTTGAAGTCTCCTTCCACTGCTCACCCATATAAACTCACCTGAGTAACGATCCTGTGCACATGACTAAGGGAGCGCGCCCCTGAAATGTAGTGCGGCAGGTTTGTACCCGTGTCTCCCTCCATCTGACCGGGGTATGTGCTTTATCCATCTTGCCCTATGGAATCATCTATATCATGAAATGTGAAATATGATACTGAAGTTTAAAGAATAAATAAGAATACATTGGAATTATTTCCAAGTAACTGGTGTCAGAAGATTCTTTCTATTACCCACCGAAAAAGAAAACCCTGCCAACGTGTGCAGGTAGTGGGTGCAATAATATAATTACTCACCGAAATAGAGAAAAGGCACCACAATAGGTTTTATGCCAAAATATAAATGATATATCTTTATTTCATTACACATAAAATACACATAAAAATAGTACCGCATGTACTCGAGTATAAGCCGAGTTTTTCAGCACTATTTTTCGTGATGAAATCGCCCCCCTCGGCTTATACTCGAGTGAACTCTCCGCCTTGTCAATCCCTTCTCAGTGGTCTTCAACCTGCGGACCTCCAGATGTTGCAAAACTACAACTCTTAGCATGTCAGGGCATGCTGGGCGATGTAGTTTTGAAACCTTTGGAGGTCCGCAGGTTGAAGACCACTGCGGCCTTCGTCATCATCCAGTCCCCCCCTCCCCTTTTGTTTTGTACTCACCTCCCCTCGTTAGGGTGAGCTGGTCCGGGCCATCTAGGGACCGTCCGGTGGGGAGGGTTAGTCGTTGCGGGCTGTCCATTTTCACCGGGGGGCCTCTTCTCCGCGCTTTGTGGCCCGGCCCCGGAGTAGTGACGTTGCCTTGATGACGTCGCACAGGGACTTTCATGCTGCGTTCACTAGTCCGGGCCCGAAGCGCGGAGAAGAGTCCCCTTCCTTCCCACCAAGGGGAGTACAAAACAAAAGGGGAGGGGGGGCTGGATGATGACGAAGGCCGCAGTGGTCATCAACCTGCGGACCTCCAGAGGTTTCAAAACTACAACTCACAGCATGCCTGGACAGCCGATGGCTGTCCGGGCATGCTGGGAGTTTTAGTTTTGCAACATCTGGAGGTCCGCAGGTTGAAGACCACTGATGAAGGGATTGACAGGCGGTGATGATGACGGGGGTCTGGATGATTATTTCCTACCCTCAATAACTTTTCCTGGGTTTTTGGGGTAAAATTAGGGGTCTCGGCTTATATTCGGGTTGGCTTATAATGGAGTATATACGGTACATATAAAGTGAGACAAGCAGCACCAGACGCATACACGTATAGGTGGGAAGGCTGGCCCCCAGAATATATATAGGAAATGGAACAGGTCACAAAGGTACTAGGTCAATGCAGTATGAAAAACGGAAAAGGAAATATAAAGTGCAAGCATACATAGCTATTGTAAATCTAGAACAAAGGAGGAAAGGCTCAACATAATAAAGAGTTCCAACCGTACCTATACAAACCCTCAACGATCGTTTCACTGAAAATTCGCTTCCTCAGGGGGCGTGAACGCCCCATGAGGAAGCAAATTTTCCGGGAAACGATCGTTGGGGTTTGTATATTTTGCCATATTTTTATATTTTGGCATAAAACCAATTGTGGTGCATTTTCTTTATTTCGGTGTCAGATTCTTTCTATATACTTTACCTGTCTGCTAATTTTCATGCGTTGGAAGAAAGTTTCCCAATGTTTCCGCGCCACAGAGACCAAAATTATAATATGAACACCGGCTGAGTCTCCCCCTCTCTCTGTCTTCTTCCTCAGACACCGACCGGACACGATGGGTCTCGTATCTATACAGAAGATTGTGCTGAGATCTATGAGGCTTTCGATGTCATTGTATGAATTATTCCACCACATGTTTGACAATTACCTTTATTATGATCTATATATTTTACAGTATCTACACCTACCTGTGCTGCGTTGTCCGATCTAATTAAATCAATGTTTTTGGCGCATGAGCAGAGTTCACGACGATCATCTTAGCTTTTTCACCGCAGCATCCTAATTAGTGATGAGCGGCATTGCCCATATTTGAATTTGCTATATTTTGCGAATATATAGACGAATATTCATCCTATATTCTCGAATTTTGCATATTCGTTACATTCGCATATTCGCATAATCGCCTATTCAAGAAAGAAAACAGTGAGGGGGTGGGTACTTTACTATTGGTTGCTAGGGATGTTGTTGATAACCTCTGACAAGTGTATTTGCATCTTTCTAATTGGCCCAGAAGTGAAAAAAAGGAATATGCAAATATTCACATATGCGAATATGTGGGAAAAAAGTGAATATTTGCAATTTCGAATATATAGCGAATATATTCGCAAAATTTGCTAATTCGCGAATTTGCGATATTCGCGATAAAATTAGAAATGCGAATATTCGCGCCCAACACTAATCCTAATAGTGATGTCAGGGTACTGTAAGTATGCCTATGATAACTATGGCGATCCCCTCTCCCCATACACCAGTGGGCGCTGGCTACTAATTTCCATGTTATAAGCCTCCATTAATATATAAATATAAAGTATTATGCCATATATATATATATATATATATATATATATATCTACAAATCCCAGCACTGTGCGCTACATTTCTTAAATAGTTTTCACTTATTTCATGTTTTCCTGTATTTGACTCCTATTTCTCTGGGTTGGGAGAAGTAACAGAGAATAACACTATAAGTAACTACCGGGAGCCGGAGAGGGAAATACAATGTGACAGAGCGGATGATTCCATGTCATGTGATGTCGCTTTTACTTTTACACAAAGGGAACATGAAAGAGCAGGAAAGAAAGAAATATCAAAATAAAAAATAAAGTACAACAGATGCTGAACCTCACCAGCAGAATAGTGAGTGCAGCTCTGGAGTATAATACAGGATATAACTCAGGATCAGTACAGGATAAGTAATGTAATGTATGTACACAGAGACCTCACCAGCAGAATAGTGAGTACAGCTCTGGAGGGTGTGGCCACTAGGTGTGTTTGTTGCTGAGCTCCTGAGACTCCAGACTTCCAGAGGAGAGAGGCTGATTTTTCCACCTGCTTTCCCAGGAAGGTGGCAGATTCCTGGGGAAGAGCCTCCTGCAATGGAGCCTCATGGCTCCACTTCCCGTTCTAGGCTGGCGGGAGGTGGAGGGAAAACTTCAACAGCCATTGTTCCGGCTGGGAGAAGATCTGGCAGAGTCTGCAGCAATGCAGGCTCTGCTTCCCAGGCTACGGGTGCCAGCCGATCCACTGGTGGAGATCCACTGGTGGAAGAAGGGCACGGAAAAGCAGCGTGGAGATGTGGACGGAGAGTGGGCCCGGGGAGTCCAGTTCCACGTACTGCTCCCGCATTGCCGCAAGGTTTGCGGAGTATGAGCAGCGCGGCAAGGAACTGAGGATGGCCAGAGAGGATCTGCGTGTGGCCCAGAGTCTGATGAGCGCTGGATCCATAAAGAGCAAGCCAGAACTGAAGAAAATGATAGCATCGCTGAGAGGCGAGATTGTGAAGCTGGAGGCGAGGAGAGCGGAGATACTGGAGGGGAGCGGTCTCTTCAAGGAGAAACTTATCAACAGCGATCGGTTTGCCGCCATGAAATCCCCAGGTAAGGTGGAGGTGGATGATGGGGAGAGTAGTGGCGGTGAAGATAGTGAGGATGGTGGTGAAGAGGAAGAGGAAAAGATGGAGGAAAGTGTGGAAGTTGTAGCTACTCCATGTGAAACCCAGACCCAGGACAGCTACATTGAGGCTGGACAGGTGGCACTACCACCAAGCGAGAGTGAGGAGGATGATGTGGAGGGTGAGGCTGGGGGTCTATTGAGGGCAATTGTGATGCAAGAGTCCCCAGCCCACCTCCAGAATTTCACCTTTGGGGACGAGGAATGTGAGGATGTGGTGGTCCAGCAGAGGTCCAAGAAGCGCAAGACGAAGGAAACGGTACAATATGTGTTTGTCACTTTCCAGCAGTCTGGGCCAGCTGCAAAGCTGGTTCAGGCTGCGCGCTCCCCCAAACTGCCAGACTCCATTCCTGTGGTGGAGCGGGGCCAGCATGGGGAGTACAGTATGGCGTCAGGAAAGGCTAAGGGCGCAATAGTTGTGAAGCCCACCCATCCTGTTGGTAGGGAAGGGCAGGATGGGCTCATGCTGGGCAGCTCTGGCACTGCAGGACCGCCCCAGGATGGCAGGGGACGTGTCCAAGTGCCAGAGGCAAGCTACACTGCCGTGTGCTAGGGGGGCGGTTCCCCGAGTACTGTGGGCACTACTGGCGCCGCGAGGCACTCCCCTGTGAGGGGGGGGGAGTGTCCGGGCGCCGGAGAGCGTTGAGTCTGGGTGCTCGGGGGGCGGTCCCCTGAGTACAGTGTGTTCTGCGGGGCACTCCCCTGTGAGGGGGTGGAGTGTCCCGGTGCCGGGATAAGTGTCCGGCAATGGCGCCATGGGAGGAGCTGGGGTGCGCTCGGGGGGCAGCCCCAGACTCAGGAGGCGTCATTGCCCAGTCAGGAGGAGGAGCCATCATCAGCAGCATTGACCCCAGCAGCAGCCAAGCCAGAGAAAAAAACTTTGGTTAAACCAGCCATACTACAACTCCCAGCCAGCCCAGAGGAAGTTAGGCAGGGTATGAGTGCAGGATGTGAGAATGCTGAGTGTAGTAGTGTTGTGGATAAGAGGAGTGTCAGTGGAGTGAATGTTGGTGGGAGTAGCGGTACGAATGGGAAGGCTGGTATGGATGGAAAAAAGGATGATGTGAGTGGTGGTGTGAATGGTGGTTCTGGGTCTGGGTCTGGTCCGGCTGCCCCCCCAGCAGTGACTGCTCCTAGGAGCTATGCTAATGTCGCTGCCGGGGGTCCAGGGGGGTCCCCGTCTCCGTCCGGCCCCGGGGGTTACTTGCAACAGCTCCTCCTGGAGCTCCAGGTAGAGGGAAGGGGTGAGGTCGACCTGTCTTTCTGGATAGAGAGGCATGGTTTGGGGGCTTTCCGAGAGCAGAATGGGGAGGTGGTCTGGTCCCTCCCGACAACCGGGCAGGACAATAACCGCAGGAATGTGGTCCGTCTGATTTGGACGGGTGAGGATGCGTGCCCACCTCGCGCTAAAGTGGTTGAGCTCCTCCTCCAGAAGGAATTCAGGGCGAGTGACATCTTTGCCCTGATCCACCCCTACGGTTCGTCCGAGTTTGACGTCAGTTTCGTTCGGCCAGAGGGTCTCGAACTCTTCTGGTCAAACTACGAGGTGGCGAAGAACGAGCCCGGCTGGCGGGATTTTGCCGTAAAGGCGATTTCCCGTCAGAACTCAGTCAAGAAGGTGACCGTTTTGACCCGTAACAAGTCACTTTCTTGTTATGACATCCTGACCTGGCTCGGTCGGTATGGGGATGTGACGGACATGCCCAGGAAAAACTTGGATGAGCACGGGATCTGGTCCTGGGCCTGGACGTTTTCCGTCAAACTCAGGGGTTCAGGGAGTATGGTTGCCCACATTCTGTCAGCCGCCTTCCTTGGACGTGACAGGATCCAGGTCTTCTACCAGGGGCAGCCTAAGGTCTGTCACAGGTGCAGTAGCCCCACCCATTTTAGCACAGCCTGTACTGTACAGGTCTGTGCTTTGTGTGGTGGGGTGGGTCATCTGGCCGCATCCTGTAGGCAGATCCGCTGCCATCTGTGTGGTGTCCTCGGGCACCCTTTTAGCCGTTGTCCTAGTGCCTTCGCTCGTGCGGCGGCCGCTCCGGCTGGGGAGAGCTGTGAAGTTGCCTCGGCTGGAGAGGGTATGAGCAGGGATGGGGGCGCACCATGGCTAGTGAGGAGGAAGGGCCCTGCCAAACTAAGGTGGGAGGAAAATCGGAGGAGGAGTAGGGAGCTGAAGAGTGCCCAAGTGATGGGGGTAGCTCCGGCCCCTGCTCCTGAAGCTGGCCCTGAAATTACTGAAGCCCTGGAGGAGGACGTGCTGGATGAGGAGATCAGGAGACTGGGCGAAGAGGAAGGCAATATGGCCGACTCTTCCGATTCCTACCACTATGAAAGTGTGGATGAGGAGAGTGTAGAGAAGGCCAAAAAGAAAGACAAGGGCAAAAGGAAAGGGAGAAAGAAGAGGTCCAAGCCCTCTCTCCCTCATACTGCGGGCCGGGTCCAAAACGGAAGATTGACTGGCCCCCTCTGGTTGACCTGTCAAACCGGTACCTCGTCCTTGATAACATCTCCTCCCCCTCCTTGGAGGGGGAAGGTGAGGGCGAGGTGCCTAGAGAGAAAGAGCCTCTGGGGGGAACTGGGCCCTGTCCTGTTGAGGCACCTTCCTCGGAGGGCAGGGCTAGACCGGGGTCGGACGGAGACGGGGACCATTTTGACCAGAGTGAGTCCAAAAAAAGAGGTAAAAGCGGTCCTGCCCTTTCTTCTTCTTCTGGGGATGAGGGGACGAAGAAGAAGGGGAAGAAAAAATAAAGGTGAGGCCGTCTAACTCAATCACCCATGATGGCGGCACTCATCCCATTGACGCTGGCATCCATTAACTGTGCCAGCATAAAGTCGGATACGGCTAGATTTGCAGCCTTTGATTTTCTCGGCCGTGTTGAAGCCGACATTTTCTTTTTACAGGAGACCAGGTTGTCAGATCTAGCCTCTCTGGTTAAAGCCAGAAGAGAGCGGAGGTGCGGGCCTTCCCACTGGTCTCTTGCGGCTGAGCCGTATAGTGGGGTGGCGGTCCTTTTTACCGCTCCGGTTGAATGCCGACGGGTTATTGAGTTAGAAATGGGGAGGTGCCTGATCTTAGATGTCCTCATGAAGAGGCAAGAGGTCCAGCTCATTAACATCAACGCCCCATAATCCAAGTGGGGCCGCAAAGATCTCTTTATGAGGATCAAGCCCTTCCTTTTTACTAGCCGTCAAGTGATTTTTGGAGGGGACTTCAATAATGTCACGAGGTCCCAAGATAGGAGAGGTTCCAATGGTCCGCTGGCTTACGATAGCGTGGCCCTCAATAATATAGTTAGGGAAGCTCGCCTAGAGGACGCCCACATCCGGAGCCCCTCAGGCCACGTGGGTTTCACCTATTATCGAGGTAGCTGCAGGTCTAGTATAGACAGGTTATATTTAAAGGAGGAAGCCGTCTCTTCCGCAGTGTCCGTGGTTGAGGTGGAATTCTCTGATCACTGTATGATTTTGTTTTCCTTGAATGTTTCAGAGACCCCCCGGATGGGTTAAGGTTATTGGAAGCTGAATTCGTCCCTCCTGGAGGAAGCGGAGATAAGACAGTCCTTTGAGGATTTTCTTCAGAGTCAGGTGCCTTTACTGGGCCTATGTAGTAGTAAGTCAGAGTGGTGGGAGATATTCAAGAAGCGGGTTGCGGGGTTCTTCCGCCAGCTCTCGAGCCTCAGGTCCCTGAATAGGTACCGCCTGTATCAGGGTCTGAGGAGGAAACTCGAGCTCCTTGTCTCGACTGGAGGTAGCCGGGAGGATATCTCCAGAGTGAAGTCCTTGCTGATGAGGTGTCAGTACGATAGGCACGCATCTTTGGTTTTTGAGAGGGATTACGGGAGGTACCGCTCGCCCGACCCTTACAGGAACTGTAAGATGTCAGTGAGTAGTAAAGTAGTCTCAGGACTGGTTGATAGTACAGGATCTCTGAATCGGTCCAGATCAGGGATCCTGGAGGTCGTCAGATCCTTCCACTCGCACCTCTTGGGAAGGAAGGATCTAGATTGAGACGGGATGTCGGCTTTCCTGGCTGAAACCATTCCTGAGTCAGGGATAGACCCCTCTCTTGATGTTTTGGCAGAAGAAATCAGGGAAGAGGAAGTGAGACTGGCGATCGAGGGGCTCGCCCCCAAGAAGTCGCCAGGTCCGGATGGCTTAACATCCGAGTGGTACAGGACCTTTAAGGAGTCTTTAGCTCCCCTCTTGACTGAGGTATTCAATGAGTGTCTCTCCTCGGGCACTCTGCCGAAATCAATGAGGAGGTCGGCCATGATTCTTCTCTCAAAGGGTAAAGATCCTAGCCGGATTGAGAATTGGAGGCCCATAGCTCTTCTCAATACGGACAGGAAGCTTCTGGCCAAGACACTGTTTAATCGGTTGGTGAAGTTTGCACCCCGGCTCCTTTCGGGGGCCCAGCACTGCTCTGTTCCAGGCCGAAGCACCTTAAGTGCTGTCCTCAGTGTCAGGGAGGCAGTGGAGTGGAGTAGTGCGGGTCTCTGGAATGGGTACATGCTGTCCTCTGATCAGGCCAAAGCATTTGATCGGGTGAACCACAAGTACCTCTGGTCCATCCTACTAAGATATGGCTTACCGAGTACTTTTGTGAATTGGCTTGTCACCTTATATGCAGGGGCAGAGAGTTTCCCGCTGGTGAACGGGTGGTCTGGCCGCTCTTTTGTGGTGGGATCCGGAGTCCGTCAGGGTTGTCCTTTGAGCCCGCTGATATACGTGTTCGCAATCGATCCCTTCGTCCGGATGTCGCCCAGGGAGTGGTGGCGTACACTGATGATGTCACTATTTTCGTCTCCTCACGGGAGGGGGTCGATGTGGTGATATCAGAGGTGGACTGCTACTCAGAAGCATCCGGGTCCAAGATCAACCGGGATAAGTGTGAAAGTCTCTGGCTGGGAGGGGGAGATCCCACATTTGATCTCCCGGACACCCTTCCAGGGCTCCAAGAGTCAGCAAAAATTCTGGGCTTCACATTCGGCCAGGATGATTATCCCACCAAAAACTGGGATGGTAAGCTCCAGGATGCCACTCAGAAGGTGAACCAGTGGAAGGGTTGGTCTATGACCCTCAGGGAAAGGGTACACCTGATCAAATTGTACCTGCTCCCCTTGTTTATCTATCTGGGCAGTGTATGTATCTTGCCAGAGGCTTACTACACTAGGGTCTACAGCCTGTTTTTCCAACTGTTATGGGGGAACAGGTTGAACCTAGTCAAGAGGGAGGTTACGTACCACACGAGGAGACTAGGGGGTTTATCTATTGGAAACCCTGTGGTGTTCTTAACGAACACCTTCTTGAAAGCCAACATCTCAAACCTCTGGTCAGAGAGGGCTCCTCCGTGGGTATTCTCCTGCAGGGAATGGTTTCGGCCTTTCTTCCAGGAATGGGAGACAGGAGGGCAAGGGAAGGACCTCCGTACGTCCCATGGATATCTTCCGGCTTACGCTACCCCGACTCTGAAGGCGATACGTCGGTGGGGTCTGGGAGTGTGGGAGATCAGGACCCAGTCAAGGCAGTTCCTTAACAAACGGATTCTGTTGACCCACTTCCAGAAGCCTCTGGCGCTCAGGGACTGCCCAGGTCGGGATCTGAGGGTGGGGTTGTATCTTTTAAACATGAAAAGGATCCCCCAGAAGTTTTGGGACTTGGCCTGGCGCTGCTTTCAGGGGAAGCTATGTGTAAGGGACAACCTGAAGTGTAGGAGCTCTGATGACCGGGGATGTCCCCGAGAAGAGTGTGGGGACACGCTGGAAAGCATGGACCACTTCCTGCTTCATTGTCCCTTTAACATAGGGGTCTACAACAGGGTGGGCGCTTCCATCGGCTGGAGTCAACTTGCCGGCCTTGCCTACCCGGAATGGGCTTATGGGGCACTCAGGAACCTGGGTGGCCGAGATCGGGGCACTTTATTCTTAGTCAGTTTAGTGGTTAGGTACTACACGTGGAATGCACGGTGCTTAGTGTCAACCCAACAGAAAATCCTCTCCGAGGTGGAGGTCTGTAGGAACATCACCGGTGACCTCGGGAAGATCAGGTCTTTGGAGTATGGCAGTCTTGGTACCAGTAGGGCTTCTCTCCTGTGGAGAGGTTTCTCATTTCATGTGCCCTAGGTACTAAACCTTTTGGGTAGAGTACCTTTTATTTTGGTTAGGGGCAGTGTTATAGGGGTAGAGATAGGGTGAGGGCAGGGTCAGATTTATTGTAGGGATAGAATAAGGGAGAATTGTAGGGGGAGTTAGGGAAAGAGTATAAAATGATTTATGTATCTGGTCTGCCATCCTTCTCCCTGGTGGTGGGCTGATACATGTGCACATTAGCTTTTTGTTTTGTTTTCAGTTGACATGGTATGAAGGGCTTACAGGCAACAAAACTTGGGCCTAAAGGGGGTTGTGGTTATGAGTGTATAAGTTTGTATATAAGTTGGTTGGGAGGAGTGTTAGGTGGGGAGGGTGTCAGTTAAGGACTGGTCAGTTAAGGACTGGTCTTTGAGAACTGTATGGACGGTATGGACTCTGACCCATGTACAGGAGGGGTGGTGTGGGTGAGGGGACAGTTTTAGTGTAGGTGTTTTCTGTTGTTTTCTGTAGTGTATTTATTATATTTTTGTATACTTTCTGTGATTTTTGTATATATTGTGTTTTGTATTTATATTGTTTTATATTATATAGTATATAGTGGCAGTCGGGCCAGTAGTACAGTGGTGTCATATGTTTGTTTGTGTATTCATAAATTTTTATTATTATATTTTTTTTTTCTCCTTGGGGGGGCCGATCCTCTCCGGTGTGTCTCTGCTCTCCTCGCCTCCGGCTTCGCAGTCTCGCTTTTTGGCGGTGTTGTCCTTCTCTTCGGTTCTGGCTTGCTCTTTTTGGGTCCGTCGCTCGCCGGATTCTGGGCCGCGCGCAGATCCTCTCTGGCCGTCCTCGGCTCCTTGCCGCGCTGGGCGGGCCTTGCGGCCGTGTGGGGGCGGTGCGTGGGGCTGGGATCTTTGGGCCCTCTCTCTGGCCGCATCTCTGCGCTGCTTTTCCTTGCCCTTCTTTCACCTGTGGATCTCTGGCTGGGAGGCAGAGCGTTATTTTCTATCTAGTTGTGCTGTGCAATTTTTTTTTTTTCCCCCTGAGTAAGGATAATTTATAGATAATTTAGAGTTATAGCCAAGTTGTGCTACCTTTATGTTCCTTTTCTTTTTGTTTTGTTATTATAGCCAAGTCGTGCTGAATATATATATATATATATATATATATATATATATATATATATATATATATAATTTTTTTTTTTTTAAGCCAAGTTGGGCGATTTTTATGTTAATTATTTTTTTATTTTTTTGGTATGCTTGTTTGGTGTGAGTTATTTTGGTATGAAAAAGTGGAAAAAGTGTATTTTAGTAAATTTGGGCTGGCCGGTTAGGCAGAGATTGTTTTTGTAATTTTATTTTTGTTATGTTTGTTGTTATAGCTGGTTAAGCTTGTTTTTGTTTTATGTTTTGTATTGGATGTGTTTTGTATTTTTATAATAAAAAGAGTTACAGGATAGAACTCAGGATCAGTACAGGATAAGTAATGTAATGTATGTACACAGTGACCTCACCAGAAGAATAGTGAGTACAGCTCTGGAGTATAATACAGGATATAACTCAGGATCAGCACAGGATAAGTAATGTAATGTATGTACACAGTGACCTCACCAGCAGAATAGTGAGTACAGATCTGGAGTATAATACAGGATATAACTCAGGATTAGCACAGGATAAGTAATGTAATGTATGTACACAGTGACCTCACCAGCAGAATAGTGAGTGCAGCTCTGGAGTATAATACAGGATATAACTCAGGATCAGTACAGGATAAGTAATGTAATGTATGTACACAGTGACCTCACCAGCAGAATAGTGAGTACAGCTCTGGGGTATAATACAGGATATAAATCGAGATTTTCCTAGCTTGTGACGGAAAATATAAGTTATATGAAGACATGAGGCGAGTATCTTGCATTAATCTTTCTTTAATTAATGCCCATAGCAGAAAAATCTTTATACAAAACATATTTAATAAAAAATATTTTAAAACTACATATCCCAGCAGTCCCCTGTGAACTCCTCCTCCTATCCCAGCATGCTGGCTGCTATATAAGGGACTGCTTGAAGATCCTCTTCCTCTTTCTTTATGCGAACTGCATGACCGTCACCAGAACCACGGAACGCCGGAATCCGGGACAGCTCCTCCTCGGCACCTCCGAACCTCCGGCCAACAGGACCGAAAACCGGGAACGAAACTGTTAAGGAACAATTGCAACAGAACATATCAGGCTGCACCGAAACACCGCTGTCTTCGTCTTCTCCTTTCAATACCTTGGAAGGAAAAAACAAAACACCATAACAGGGAGGGTAGGGAGGGAAGATACTCGCCTCCTGTCTTCATATAACTTATATTTTCCGTCACAAGCAAGGAAAATCTCGATTTATATATCAGACAGGAGGCTCATATCTTGCAAGTTTTAAGCTACTACTTAAACATAGACAATAAAACAAATCATAGAACCGATACAGAAACATGATCTTTCTGTCGGAAATAGAACTGCCAAAAAGTCGATTCAGACGACCAGTTAGCGGCCATTAAGAGATCTGAAAGAGAACCACCAGAAATAACTACTTTAGTGGCCATAGCCCCTCTCGAAGAGTGGGCACCAAACAGGGAAACGTCAATCCCCGCCATCTCCATGGCCGACCGTACCCACCTGGCCAAAGTGGCCGAGGTGACAGGCAAATGAGGTTGAACATAAGATACTAATAACTGAGTATGAGAAAGAGATCGCAAAGACGCTGTGCGTGTCTCATACGCTTGAAGACAACGTACCACACATAGTCGGTGATGTGTCGGAAAAAAAGGGTAAAAGACCGACTGTAGTCCTGTCTTGGTCCTGCGAACAACAGAAAATCTGACCCCTTCAGGTGAAAACTGCCGTCTAGAGATGTCGAGAGCTCTGACATCCGACACCCTCTTAATGGAAACCAGACATAATAACATAGTCAATTTGAATGACAGAATCTTTAAGGACAGTGAATCATTGTCTTCCCAAGAGGAAAACATGTCTAAGACCCGGGAGACATCCCAGGTCGACTGATATCGAGGACGAGGAGGACGATTAAATTTCACTCCACGTAACAGTCGGCACACTAATGGATGTTTGCCCACCGGTAAAGCATCTACCGGGCAATGATATGCCGCTATGGCGGATCTGTAAACATTAAGGGAACTGTAAGATTTCCCAGCCTCAAATGATTCCGCTAAACGGGATCAATTTGTCGTTGATCACACCAACGAACCCACAAAGCCCAGGCTGATCGATATGCCGATCTAGTCCCTGGGGCCCAGGCCAAGGCGAGGAGGTCTCTAGCTGATTGTGAAAGGTCCTCACCTGCGTCTGGCACCCCGAAACCAACCACCCGAGGACCGGAAGGTTGCCTTCCATGACTAACGGATGGGATTCCATGGTCGGATTCGTGAGAAGTTGAGGCGACTGGGGAAGCAATCTGGGGTAATCGACAGACATTCCCAACAGAAGGGGAAACCACGGTTGCGTCGGCCACCAAGGGGTGATCAGCACCACCGTCGCTCCCTGAGTCACTATCTGAAGAAGCACTCGGGTAATCATCTGGAATTGTTTGGTGTGAGTTATTTTGGTATGAAAAAGTGGAAAAAGTGTATTTTAGTAAATTTGGGCTGGCCGGTTAGGCAGAGATTGTTTTTGTAATTTTATTTTTGTTATGTTTGTTGTTATAGCTGGTTAAGCTTGTTTTTGTTTTATGTTTTGTATTGGATGTGTTTTGTATTTTTATAATAAAAAGAGTTACAGGATAGAACTCAGGATCAGTACAGGATAAGTAATGTAATGTATGTACACAGTGACCTCACCAGAAGAATAGTGAGTACAGCTCTGGAGTATAATACAGGATATAACTCAGGATCAGCACAGGATAAGTAATGTAATGTATGTACACAGTGACCTCACCAGCAGAATAGTGAGTACAGATCTGGAGTATAATACAGGATATAACTCAGGATTAGCACAGGATAAGTAATGTAATGTATGTACACAGTGACCTCACCAGCAGAATAGTGAGTGCAGCTCTGGAGTATAATACAGGATATAACTCAGGATCAGTACAGGATAAGTAATGTAATGTATGTACACAGTGACCTCACCAGCAGAATAGTGAGTACAGCTCTGGGGTATAATACAGGATATAAATCGAGATTTTCCTAGCTTGTGACGGAAAATATAAGTTATATGAAGACATGAGGCGAGTATTTTGCATTAATCTTTCTTTAATTAATGCCCATAGCAGAAAAATCTTTATACAAAACATATTTAATAAAAAATATTTTAAAACTACATATCCCAGCAGTCCCCTGTGAACTCCTCCTCCTATCCCAGCATGCTGGCTGCTATATAAGGGACTGCTTGAAGATCCTCTTCCTCTTTCTTTATGCGAACTGCATGACCGTCACCAGAACCACGGAACGCCGGAATCCGGGACAGCTCCTCCTCGGCACCTCCGAACCTCCGGCCAACAGGACCGAAAACCGGGAACGAAACTGTTAAGGAACAATTGCAACAGAACATATCAGGCTGCACCGAAACACCGCTGTCTTCGTCTTCTCCTTTCAATACCTTGGAAGGAAAAAACAAAACACCATAACAGGGAGGGTAGGGAGGGAAGATACTCGCCTCCTGTCTTCATATAACTTATATTTTCCGTCACAAGCAAGGAAAATCTCGATTTATATATCAGACAGGAGGCTCATATCTTGCAAGTTTTAAGCTACTACTTAAACATAGACAATAAAACAAATCATAGAACCGATACAGAAACATGATCTTTCTGTCGGAAATAGAACTGCCAAAAAGTCGATTCAGACGACCAGTTAGCGGCCATTAAGAGATCTGAAAGAGAACCACCAGAAATAACTACTTTAGTGGCCATAGCCCCTCTCGAAGAGTGGGCACCAAACAGGGAAACGTCAATCCCCGCCATCTCCATGGCCGACCGTACCCACCTGGCCAAAGTGGCCGAGGTGACAGGCAAATGAGGTTGAACATAAGATACTAATAACTGAGTATGAGAAAGAGATCGCAAAGACGCTGTGCGTGTCTCATACGCTTGAAGACAACGTACCACACATAGTCGGTGATGTGTCGGAAAAAAAGGGTAAAAGACCGACTGTAGTCCTGTCTTGGTCCTGCGAACAACAGAAAATCTGACCCCTTCAGGTGAAAACTGCCGTCTAGAGATGTCGAGAGCTCTGACATCCGACACCCTCTTAATGGAAACCAGACATAATAACATAGTCAATTTGAATGACAGAATCTTTAAGGACAGTGAATCATTGTCTTCCCAAGAGGAAAACATGTCTAAGACCCGGGAGACATCCCAGGTCGACTGATATCGAGGACGAGGAGGACGATTAAATTTCACTCCACGTAACAGTCGGCACACTAATGGATGTTTGCCCACCGGTAAAGCATCTACCGGGCAATGATATGCCGCTATGGCGGATCTGTAAACATTAAGGGAACTGTAAGATTTCCCAGCCTCAAATGATTCCGCTAAACGGGATCAATTTGTCGTTGATCACACCAACGAACCCACAAAGCCCAGGCTGATCGATATGCCGATCTAGTCCCTGGGGCCCAGGCCAAGGCGAGGAGGTCTCTAGCTGATTGTGAAAGGTCCTCACCTGCGTCTGGCACCCCGAAACCAACCACCCGAGGACCGGAAGGTTGCCTTCCATGACTAACGGATGGGATTCCATGGTCGGATTCGTGAGAAGTTGAGGCGACTGGGGAAGCAATCTGGGGTAATCGACAGACATTCCCAACAGAAGGGGAAACCACGGTTGCGTCGGCCACCAAGGGGTGATCAGCACCACCGTCGCTCCCTGAGTCACTATCTGAAGAAGCACTCGGGTAATCATCTGGAATTGTTTGGTGTGAGTTATTTTGGTATGAAAAAGTGGAAAAAGTGTATTTTAGTAAATTTGGGCTGGCCGGTTAGGCAGAGATTGTTTTTGTAATTTTATTTTTGTTATGTTTGTTGTTATAGCTGGTTAAGCTTGTTTTTGTTTTATGTTTTGTATTGGATGTGTTTTGTATTTTTATAATAAAAAGAGTTACAGGATAGAACTCAGGATCAGTACAGGATAAGTAATGTAATGTATGTACACAGTGACCTCACCAGAAGAATAGTGAGTACAGCTCTGGAGTATAATACAGGATATAACTCAGGATTAGCACAGGATAAGTAATGTAATGTATGTACACAGTGACCTCACCAGCAGAATAGTGAGTGCAGCTCTGGAGTATAATACAGGATATAACTCAGGATCAGTACAGGATAAGTAATGTAATGTATGTACACAGTGACCTCACCAGCAGAATAGTGAGTACAGCTCTGGGGTATAATACAGGATATAAATCGAGATTTTCCTAGCTTGTGACGGAAAATATAAGTTATATGAAGACATGAGGCGAGTATCTTGCATTAATCTTTCTTTAATTAATGCCCATAGCAGAAAAATCTTTATACAAAACATATTTAATAAAAAATATTTTAAAACTACATATCCCAGCAGTCCCCTGTGAACTCCTCCTCCTATCCCAGCATGCTGGCTGCTATATAAGGGACTGCTTGAAGATCCTCTTCCTCTTTCTTTATGCGAACTGCATGACCGTCACCAGAACCACGGAACGCCGGAATCCGGGACAGCTCCTCCTCGGCACCTCCGAACCTCCGGCCAACAGGACCGAAAACCGGGAACGAAACTGTTAAGGAACAATTGCAACAGAACATATCAGGCTGCACCGAAACACCGCTGTCTTCGTCTTCTCCTTTCAATACCTTGGAAGGAAAAAACAAAACACCATAACAGGGAGGGTAGGGAGGGAAGATACTCGCCTCCTGTCTTCATATAACTTATATTTTCCGTCACAAGCAAGGAAAATCTCGATTTATATATCAGACAGGAGGCTCATATCTTGCAAGTTTTAAGCTACTACTTAAACATAGACAATAAAACAAATCATAGAACCGATACAGAAACATGATCTTTCTGTCGGAAATAGAACTGCCAAAAAGTCGATTCAGACGACCAGTTAGCGGCCATTAAGAGATCTGAAAGAGAACCACCAGAAATAACTACTTTAGTGGCCATAGCCCCTCTCGAAGAGTGGGCACCAAACAGGGAAACGTCAATCCCCGCCATCTCCATGGCCGACCGTACCCACCTGGCCAAAGTGGCCGAGGTGACAGGCAAATGAGGTTGAACATAAGATACTAATAACTGAGTATGAGAAAGAGATCGCAAAGACGCTGTGCGTGTCTCATACGCTTGAAGACAACGTACCACACATAGTCGGTGATGTGTCGGAAAAAAAGGGTAAAAGACCGACTGTAGTCCTGTCTTGGTCCTGCGAACAACAGAAAATCTGACCCCTTCAGGTGAAAACTGCCGTCTAGAGATGTCGAGAGCTCTGACATCCGACACCCTCTTAATGGAAACCAGACATAATAACATAGTCAATTTGAATGACAGAATCTTTAAGGACAGTGAATCATTGTCTTCCCAAGAGGAAAACATGTCTAAGACCCGGGAGACATCCCAGGTCGACTGATATCGAGGACGAGGAGGACGATTAAATTTCACTCCACGTAACAGTCGGCACACTAATGGATGTTTGCCCACCGGTAAAGCATCTACCGGGCAATGATATGCCGCTATGGCGGATCTGTAAACATTAAGGGAACTGTAAGATTTCCCAGCCTCAAATGATTCCGCTAAACGGGATCAATTTGTCGTTGATCACACCAACGAACCCACAAAGCCCAGGCTGATCGATATGCCGATCTAGTCCCTGGGGCCCAGGCCAAGGCGAGGAGGTCTCTAGCTGATTGTGAAAGGTCCTCACCTGCGTCTGGCACCCCGAAACCAACCACCCGAGGACCGGAAGGTTGCCTTCCATGACTAACGGATGGGATTCCATGGTCGGATTCGTGAGAAGTTGAGGCGACTGGGGAAGCAATCTGGGGTAATCGACAGACATTCCCAACAGAAGGGGAAACCACGGTTGCGTCGGCCACCAAGGGGTGATCAGCACCACCGTCGCTCCCTGAGTCACTATCTGAAGAAGCACTCGGGTAATCATCTGGAATTGTTTGGTGTGAGTTATTTTGGTATGAAAAAGTGGAAAAAGTGTATTTTAGTAAATTTGGGCTGGCCGGTTAGGCAGAGATTGTTTTTGTAATTTTATTTTTGTTATGTTTGTTGTTATAGCTGGTTAAGCTTGTTTTTGTTTTATGTTTTGTATTGGATGTGTTTTGTATTTTTATAATAAAAAGAGTTACAGGATAGAACTCAGGATCAGTACAGGATAAGTAATGTAATGTATGTACACAGTGACCTCACCAGAAGAATAGTGAGTACAGCTCTGGAGTATAATACAGGATATAACTCAGGATCAGCACAGGATAAGTAATGTAATGTATGTACACAGTGACCTCACCAGCAGAATAGTGAGTACAGATCTGGAGTATAATACAGGATATAACTCAGGATTAGCACAGGATAAGTAATGTAATGTATGTACACAGTGACCTCACCAGCAGAATAGTGAGTGCAGCTCTGGAGTATAATACAGGATATAACTCAGGATCAGTACAGGATAAGTAATGTAATGTATGTACACAGTGACCTCACCAGCAGAATAGTGAGTACAGCTCTGGGGTATAATACAGGATATAAATCGAGATTTTCCTAGCTTGTGACGGAAAATATAAGTTATATGAAGACATGAGGCGAGTATCTTGCATTAATCTTTCTTTAATTAATGCCCATAGCAGAAAAATCTTTATACAAAACATATTTAATAAAAAATATTTTAAAACTACATATCCCAGCAGTCCCCTGTGAACTCCTCCTCCTATCCCAGCATGCTGGCTGCTATATAAGGGACTGCTTGAAGATCCTCTTCCTCTTTCTTTATGCGAACTGCATGACCGTCACCAGAACCACGGAACGCCGGAATCCGGGACAGCTCCTCCTCGGCACCTCCGAACCTCCGGCCAACAGGACCGAAAACCGGGAACGAAACTGTTAAGGAACAATTGCAACAGAACATATCAGGCTGCACCGAAACACCGCTGTCTTCGTCTTCTCCTTTCAATACCTTGGAAGGAAAAAACAAAACACCATAACAGGGAGGGTAGGGAGGGAAGATACTCGCCTCCTGTCTTCATATAACTTATATTTTCCGTCACAAGCAAGGAAAATCTCGATTTATATATCAGACAGGAGGCTCATATCTTGCAAGTTTTAAGCTACTACTTAAACATAGACAATAAAACAAATCATAGAACCGATACAGAAACATGATCTTTCTGTCGGAAATAGAACTGCCAAAAAGTCGATTCAGACGACCAGTTAGCGGCCATTAAGAGATCTGAAAGAGAACCACCAGAAATAACTACTTTAGTGGCCATAGCCCCTCTCGAAGAGTGGGCACCAAACAGGGAAACGTCAATCCCCGCCATCTCCATGGCCGACCGTACCCACCTGGCCAAAGTGGCCGAGGTGACAGGCAAATGAGGTTGAACATAAGATACTAATAACTGAGTATGAGAAAGAGATCGCAAAGACGCTGTGCGTGTCTCATACGCTTGAAGACAACGTACCACACATAGTCGGTGATGTGTCGGAAAAAAAGGGTAAAAGACCGACTGTAGTCCTGTCTTGGTCCTGCGAACAACAGAAAATCTGACCCCTTCAGGTGAAAACTGCCGTCTAGAGATGTCGAGAGCTCTGACATCCGACACCCTCTTAATGGAAACCAGACATAATAACATAGTCAATTTGAATGACAGAATCTTTAAGGACAGTGAATCATTGTCTTCCCAAGAGGAAAACATGTCTAAGACCCGGGAGACATCCCAGGTCGACTGATATCGAGGACGAGGAGGACGATTAAATTTCACTCCACGTAACAGTCGGCACACTAATGGATGTTTGCCCACCGGTAAAGCATCTACCGGGCAATGATATGCCGCTATGGCGGATCTGTAAACATTAAGGGAACTGTAAGATTTCCCAGCCTCAAATGATTCCGCTAAACGGGATCAATTTGTCGTTGATCACACCAACGAACCCACAAAGCCCAGGCTGATCGATATGCCGATCTAGTCCCTGGGGCCCAGGCCAAGGCGAGGAGGTCTCTAGCTGATTGTGAAAGGTCCTCACCTGCGTCTGGCACCCTGAAACCAACCACCCGAGGACCGGAAGGTTGCCTTCCATGACTAACGGATGGGATTCCATGGTCGGATTCGTGAGAAGTTGAGGCGACTGGGGAAGCAATCTGGGGTAATCGACAGACATTCCCAACAGAAGGGGAAACCACGGTTGCGTCGGCCACCAAGGGGTGATCAGCACCACCGTCGCTCCCTGAGTCACTATCTGAAGAAGCACTCGGGTAATCATCTGGAAGGGGGGAAACGCATAATGGATCCCCTCCGGCCATGGTTGGCGAAAAGCGTCCACTGCTGACGCTTCCGGGTCCGGCCTCCAGCTGTAAAAGCGGGGTAACTGACGGTTGAGACGAGACGCAAAAAGGTCCGTATGCAACGGGCCCCAGAGATCTCGAATCGCCCGAAACACCGAGCGATCCAGCATCCAGTCGCTGGAATCGGAGAGGTAACGGGAGTTCCAATCCGCCACTGAATTGGATACACCTGGTAGGTATTCCGCCACTGGAATGATGTCCCGGGAAAGACAGAAATGCCAGAATTCGGATGCAATGTCCGTCAACACTCTGGATCTCGTGCCACCAAGGCGATTGACATATTGCACTGCCGCTACATTGTCCATGCGTAACAAAACGCAGCAATTGTACTTGTGCGGAAGAAAACTCTTGATGGCAAAGAATGCCGCCATGAGTTCCAGCGCGTTGATGTGAAGAAGGGATTCTTCTTCGGACCAACTCCCTTCTATTGTGGCTTGCCCACAGCGAGCGCCCCAACCGTGGCGGCTCGCATCCGACTCTATTATAACATCTGGGCAGGAGGTGAATATAGCTTTGCCGTTCCATTCGACGGTATGGCGAAGCCACCAGTGCAATTCTGCTACTGCTTCCGGACAAAGGGGAATTTCGTCCGCATAGCGTAGACCCTGTCGAAGATGAAGAATTTTGAGTCTGTGAAGGGCCCGATAATGGAGAGGAGCCGGAAAAATCGCCTGAATGGAGGCTGCCAGCAGGCCGACAATTCGGGCTATCATTCTTAGCGATACCCGACCCTTGCGCAATATTGCCCGGATTTCTTTGCGAATCAGGGACAGTTTGGCGTTGGGTAAACGCAGTACGGCTTGCTCGGTATCCACCTGGAAACCTAAAAACTCCATCTTCTGGGAAGGACTCAGCACTGATTTCTTGTTGTTGATCAGGAACCCTAGTTCCTCCAACAAAGACACCGTCCATTGGCTGTGTAACAAGGCCTGTTTTCTGGAATATGCCATGATTAGCAAATCGTCCAGATAGATAATCAAACGTACCCCTCTGCTCCTGAGAGCTGCCACTACTGGCTTGAGTAATTTGGTGAAGCACCAAGGGGCCGATGACAACCCGAATGGTAGGCAAGTGAATTGCCACATTCGCTCCCTCCATAGAAACCTTAGGAATGGTTGGGAGGACGGGTGCATGGGGACGGTGAGATACGCGTCCTTTAAGTCGATCTTTACTAGCCAATCGCCCGGCCATAGCAGATCGCGCAACAGATGGATCCCTTCCATCTTGATGTGACGGTAAGTCACGTGTTGATTTAAGTCCCGTAGGTTGATCACTGGGCGATAACCGCCATCCTTCTTTTTGACAAGGAGAGAGAGGATCTACCTCTTGCACTGCCTGCTTCGATACAAGCTCTTGGAGCTCGTTGTCTATGAGATCCACGTTTAGGGAAGAAAACCGAATGGGATGTGGAATAATGTTAAATTTTGGAAGAGATTGAAAATCTATCTGGTACCCTGCTACCGTATTGAGGATCCAAGCATCTGCCGTAATCGCGGACCAGACGTGGATAAAATACCTCAGTCTGCCTCCCACCAACGTGTATGGAAGAGGAGATGGGTGTGTACTCACCGGTCGTCGGGCGAGATCTGGGAAATCCTCGGCCTCCACGTCCTCGCCAGGGTCGTCCACGAGGGGGAAAGAAGGGAGCAGGTTGTGCCACAGGTAATGCGTACAGTTGCTGAGTAGGAGTGTACGGTTGAGTGGCTGGTCTAGTGTAGGGCCTGTATTGAGCAGAACGGCCGACAGGTCGCCCTCTGCCCCTGCCGGCCTTGCCAAAAACCTTTGTGTTTGGACCCACCTTTTTTAGTGAGGTCTGGGCCTTATCTAGGCTGGTGAAAAGACTCACAAATTTATTTATGTTCTTTATGAGGTCCTCTCCGAATAACAGACCTTCAGCTGAGGGTCCTGGCTCGGTTTCTGCCAAATGAGATAATTGGGGTTCCAATTTCATCAAAATAGACCGTCTACGCTCAATGGAACAAGTGGTGTTGGCACTGCCTAACATGCAGATTGCCCGTTGGGCCCAGCCTCTCAATTGTACCAGATCCACCGGTTGGGCAGTGGACGCTGCCTGTTCGGAAAGGTTAAGAATCTTGGTCAAGGGACCTAGAAGGTCCAATACGCGATCCTGGATCACCTTAAAAGATCTTTCAATTCCCTTTTTGGCATATTTGCCAGAGCGAGTCAAATATTTTACTAAGACCGGGTCTATTTCCGGTGTAGAAGCCACCTTTCTGGCCACGTAAGGTCTGGGACATTCGGCTCGCAATTTGTTGCGATTAGCTCTATCCAGGGACCTTCTGGTCCAAAATTCTATATAGTCCGCGACTTGCGGTAACGGTGCCCAATCCCCGGAGCGAGGGTGTGTGATTGCTTCCGGGCTGAAAAATGGTTGACCAAGCGAATCTAAAAGTGTCTCGGATGGTATATCCGGAGTGGCGTCAGAATTTTCAGCCATAAACCCCGCCTCCTCTGTATCAGATTCTGAGTCTGTGGTCTCAGCCACCTCAGAGGCTTCAGAAGACTTATCATTGGATGTGTCAAAAGAGTTTGATTTTGCTCTATTAGTGGACTTATGCCTCTTATGGTTGTTCTCCTTGAGGCCCAAGGGTCGGTCATATTCCTTAACATGCGGGGTGTGACAGGCCGGGGTAGGTCCTGTCTGGGGCATATTGTTTTCTTCCCCTGCCAGGGAGTCGGAGTGTCCAGCAATATGTTTGTGCTTACTCAGCGCTTTACCCTTTTTAGGTTTCTCCCCTGAAGTAGAGGGATGAACCGCAGAGGCTAATGCAGCCTGGACGGACCTATTAATAAGGTCTTATATTTGAGAAGCTGACATTATGTGGGAGGCTTCTAACTCTATTGCCTCACCAGCAGTAGAAGACATGCCAGGGAAAGGAGCCTTAGTATTATCCCCTGCCATCACAGAACTATCTGAAAGCTACAAGTAGCAATAGTTATAGACTATTCAAAGGTGAGGCAGGTATGAGCTCCACTGATCTAACTATTAATAATAAGTTGAAAAGATAGGGAGGTAATAGGTCTACCTGAACTGACTATTAGTAGCGCAGCTAACAACCGTTGGCGCTCCTCTCACCGCTCGCACAACAATGCGACGAAGAGAGGAGGCATATACAAGTGAGATTTTCGACTAGGAGCGCTGTGATTGGGTGTGCGGCGTCGGCAAGTGCGCGTCACCAGGCGCACGTCATAGAGGATACGCCCACCTCTCCTCCTTCCCCGCAACAGACAGTCAGCGGCGGGAAGGAAGGAAGAAGAAGGCGCGAAAATTCACAAAATGGCGCTCGGTAAGGAAGAGGGAGAAAAGAACAGAGTAGCGCACCAGGCACAAGAATAGATTTGAGCACTGATGCGAAAGTATAGTGAAAACGATAGTATTAGAAAAACAATACCGCAAAACTAACAGGAAATAGAAAGAAAGATATATAGAAGGAAATATATATAAATATATATAAACAACTACTGGTAGATATAACACTAAAGTAAAGACAAAATGTCCCAAAACAGAGAAACATACATATAAAAGAGATTTAAGAAACAAATATACTAGAGGATCTTCAAGCAGTCCCTTATATAGCAGCCAGCATGCTGGGATAGGAGGAGGAGTTCACAGGGGACTGCTGGGATATGTAGTTTTAAAAGATTTTTTATTAAATACGTTTTGTATAAAGATTTTTCTGCTATGGGCATTAATTAAAGAAAGATTAATGCAAGATATGAGCCTCCTGTCTGATATATAACTCAGGATCAGTACAGGATAAGTAATGTAATGTATGTACACAGTGACCTCACCAGTAGAATAGTGAGAACAGCTCTGGAGTATAATACAGGATATAACTCAGGATCAGTACAGGATAAGTAATGTAATGTATATACACAGTGACCTCACCAGCAGAATAGTGAGTGCAGCTCTGGAGTATAATACAGGATATAACTCAGGATCAGTACAGGATAAGTAATGTAATGTATATACACAGTGACCTCACCAGCAGAATAGTGAGTACAGCTCTGGAGTATAATACAGGATATAACTCAGGATCAGTACAGGATAAGTAATGTAATGTATGTACACTGTGACCTCACCAGTAGAATAGTGAGAACAGCTCTGGAGTATAATACACGATATAACTCAGGATCAGTACAGGATAAGTAATGTAATGTATGTACACAGTGACCCCACCAGCAGAATAGTGAGTACAGCTCTGGAGTATAATACAAGATGTTCACTGATTAACCCCTTAAGGACCAGGCCATTTTACACCTTAGGACCAGAGCGTTTTTTGCACATCTGACCACTGTCACTTTAAACATTAATAACTCTGGGATGCTTTTAGTTATCATTCTGATTCTGAGATTGTTTTTTCGTGACATATTCTACTTTAACATAGTGGTAAAATTTTGTGGTAACTTGCATCCTTTCTTGGTGAAAAATCCCAAAATTTGATGAAAAATTTGAAAATTTAGCATTTTTCTAACTTTGAAGCTCTCTGCTTGTAAGGAAAATGGATATTCAAAATATTTTTTTATTTTATTCACATTTCCAATATGTCTACTTTATGTTTGCATCATAAAATTGACGTGTTTTTACTTTTGGAAGACACCAGAGGGCTTCAAAGTTCAGCAGCAATTTTCCAATTTTTCACAAAATTTTGAACCTCGCTTTTTTTCAGAGACCAGCTCAGGTTTGAAGTGGATTTGAAGGGTCTTTCCATTAGAAATACCCCACAAATGACCCCATTATAAAAACTACACCCCCCAAAGTATTCAAAATGACAATCAGTAAGTGTTTTAACCCTTTAGGTGTTTCACAGGAATAGCAGCAAAGTGAAGGAGAAAATTCACAATCTTTATTTTTTACACTCGCATGTTCTTGTAAACCCAATTTTTGAATTTTTACAAGGGGTAAAAGGAGAAAATGTATACTTATATTTGTAGCCCATTTTATCTCGAGTAAGCACATACCTCATATGTCTATGTAAAGTGTTCGGCGGGCGCAGTAGAGGGCTCAGAAGCGAAGGAGCGACAAGGGGATTTTGGAGAGTACGTTTTTCAGAAATGGTTTTTGGGGGGCATGTTGCATTTAGGAAGCCCCTATGGTGCCAGAACAGCAAAAATAACCCACATGGCATACCATTTTGGAAACTAGACCCCTTGGGGAACGTAACAAGGAATAAAGTGAGCCTTAATACCCCACAGGTGTTTCACGACTTTTGCATATGTAAAAAAAATATTTTTTTTTTCACTAAAATGTGTGTTTCCCCCCAAATTACAAATTTTTTCAAGGGTTAATAGCAGAAAATACCCCCCAAAATTTGTAACCCCATCTCTTCTGAGTATGGAGGTACCCCATAAGTTGGCATGAAGTGCATTACGGGCGAACTACAATGCTCCGAAGAGAAGGAGTGATATTTGACTTTTTGAGAGCAAATTTTGCTCGGGGGGCATGTCGCATTTAGGAAGCCCCTATGGTGCCAGAACAGCAAAAAAAAACACATGGCATACCATTTTGGAAACTAGACCCCTTGAGGAACGTAACAAGGAATAAAGCGAGCCTTAATAACCCACACGGGTTTCACGACTTTTGCATATGTAAAAAAAAAAAAAATGTTTTCACTAAAATGTGTGTTTCCCCCCAAATTTCACATTTTTGCAAGGGTTAATAGCAGAAAATACCTCCCAAAATTTGTAACCCCATCTCTTCTGAGTATGGAGGTACCCCATAAGTGGACCTGAAGTGCACTACGTGCGAACTACAATGCTCAGAAGAGGAGGAGCACCATTGAGCTTTTGGAAAGAGAATTCGTTTGGAATGGTAGTCAGGGGCCATGTGCATTTACAAAGCCCCCCCGTGGTGCCAGAACAGTGGACCCCCCCACATGTGACCCCATTTTGGAAACTACACCCCTCACAGAATTTAATAAGTGGTGCAGTGAGCATTTACACCCCACTGGCGTTTGACAGATCTTTGGGACAGTGGGCTGTACAAATGGAAAATTACATTTTTCATTTTCACGGATCACTGTTCCAAAAATCTGTCAGACACCTGTGGGGCATAAATGCTCACTGCGCCCCTTATTACATTACATGAGGGGTGTAGTTTCCAAAATGGGGTGACACATATGGGGGGGGGGTCCATTGTTCTGGTACCATGGGGGCTTTGTAAACACAAGTGGCCTTCAATTCCGGACAAATTTTCTCTTCAAAATCCCAATGGCCTCTCTTCTGAGCATTGTAGTGCACCCATAGAGCACTTTACATTCACATATGGGGTATGCTCTTACTCAGAAGAAATTGGGTTACAAATTTTGGGGGGCTTTTTTTTATTTTCCCTTGTGAAAATGAAAAATTTAGGGTGACACCAGCATTTTAGTGAAAATTTTTTTTTTCACTTTCCCATCCAACTTTAATGAAAATTTGTCAAACACCTGTGGGGTGTTATGGCTCACTATACCCCTCCTTACGTTCCGTGAGGGGTTGTCGTTTCCAAAATGGGGTCACATGTCTGTATTTATTGTTTTGTGTTTATGTCAGAACCACTGTAAAATCAGCCACCCCTGTGCAAATCACCAATTTAGGCCTTAAATGTACATGGTGCGCTGTCACTCCTGAGCCTTGTTGTGCGTCCGCAGAGCATTTTACGCCCACATATGAGGTATTTCCGTACTCAGGAGAAATTGCGTTACAAATTTTGGGTGCCTTTTTTTCCTTTTACCTCCCGTGAAAATAAAAAGTAAAGGACAACACCAGCATGTTAGTGTAAAAAAAATTTTTTTTTACACTAACAGGCTGGTGTAGACCCCAACTTTTCTTTATCATAAGGGGTAAAAGGAAAAAAAGCCCCCAAAATTAGTAACGCAATTTCTCCCGAGTACGGAGATACCCCATATGTGGCACTAAACTGTTTCCTTGAAATACGACAGGGCTCCGAATTGAGAGAGAGCCATGCGCATTTGAGGACTAAATTAGGGATTGCACAGGGGTGGACATAGGGGTATTCTACGCCATTGATTCCCAAACAGGGTGCCTCCAGCTGTTGCTAAACTCCCAGCATGCCTGGACAGTCAGTGGCTGTCCGTAAATGCTGGGAGTTGTTGTTTTGCAACAGCTGGAGGCTCTGTTTTGGAAACACTGCCGTACAATACGTTTTTTATTTTTTTATTAGGGGGACAGTGTAAGGGGTGTATATGTAGTGTTTTACTCTTTATTATGTGTAAGTGTAGTGTAGTGTTTTTAGGGTACATTCACACTGGCGGGTTTACAGTGAATTTACCGCTAGGAGTTTGCGCTGCGGTGAAAAATTTGCCACAGCCCAAACTTGAAGCAGAAAACTTACTGTAAACCCGCCAGTGTGAATGTACCCTGTACGTTCACATGGGGGGCAAACCTCCAGCTGTTTCAAAACTACAATTCCTAGCATGTACTGACAGACCGTGCATGCTGGGAGTTGTACTTTTGCAACAGCTGGAGGCACACTGGTTGGAAAACCTTCAGTTAGGTTCTGTTACCTAACTCAGTATTTTCCAACCAGTGTGCCTCCAGCTGTTGCAAAACTTCAACTCCCAGCATGTACTGATCGCCGAAAGGCATGCTGGGAGATGTAGTTATGCAACAGCTGGAGGGATCGCAACTACAACTCCCAGCATGCAGAGACAGCTGTTTGCTGTTTAGGCTTGCTGGGAGTTGCAGTTTTGCAACATCTGTAGAGCTATAGTTTAGAGACCACTGCATAGTGGTCTCCAAACTGTGGACCTCCAGATGTTGCAAAACTACAACTCCCAGCATGCCCAGACAGCAAACTGCTGTCTGGGCATGCTGGGAGTTGTAGTTTTGCAAGATCTGGAGGTGCACAGTATAGAGATCACTTTGCAGTGGTCTCAAACTGTAGACCTCCAGCTGTTGCAAAACTGCAACTCCCAGCAAGCCTAAACAGCTCTCTGGGCATGCTGGGAGTTGTAGTTTTGCAACATCTGGTGGGTTATAGTTTAGAGACCACTATAGTGGTCTCAGACTGTAGCCCTCCAGATGTTGCTAAGTAACTCACCGGCTTCCGTTGGATCCAGGGAGCTGCGTCGCCGTCCTCTTCTTCCGCCGATCGTCGCCCGCTGCCGCCGCTGATCGTCGCCGCTGCCGTCGCCGATGGGTAAGTGGATCTTCGTCGCCGGTCCCTGTCGGTTTCCCCGTCCTGCCCCGCCTATTGTGGGAGGGCAGGACGGGGAAACCGAAAGTAAACCCCTCCGCCCCTGATCTGCTATTGGTGGTCGCGTCTAGACCACCAATAGCAGAGATAGGAGGGGTGGCAACCCTGCCACCTCACTCCTATCGCTACAGGGGGATCGTGGGTGTCTAGGACACCCGCGATCCCCCTTCTATTCCGGGTCACCATAGACCCGCATGACCCGGAATCGGCGCAAATCGCAAGTGTGAATTCACTTGCGATTTGCGCCGATCGTCGACATGGGGGGGTCTAATGACCCCTCTGGGCATTTGCGCGGGGTGCCTGCTGATAGATATCAGCAGTCACCCCGGCGCGATCCCCGCCCGGCGCGCGGCGGGGACCGAAATTCCCACGGGCGTACAGGTACGCCCTTGGTCCTTAAGTACCAGGGAGCAAAGGCGTACCTGTACGCCCTTGGTCCTTAAGGGGTTAATATCCTATATCTTATAGAAATCCTCCTGTATACACTTATACACTGTATTATGTCTATTATAGGTTGTTGGACCTGGACTCGGGGATCATTCTCCTTAGTTTTGCTTTATTTTCCCTGAATTAAACTCAGTTTTCCAGTAATATCCCTTCATTATGGATGTATATATGGGCAGTGAAGTATCAGCAGTATATATGGGCAGTGAAGTAAGGGCAGTATATATGGGCAGTGAAGTAAGGGCAGTATATATGGGCAGTGAAGTAAGGGCAGTATATATGGGCAGTGAAGTAAGGGCAGTATATATGGGCAGTGAAGTATGGGCAGTTTATATGGGCAATGAAGACCGGTATATATGTAATTACTTTATCCAAACTCCTAAGGAATCTCTAATGAAGCTGTATGTTATGTTGAATCCCAGCTCCCTATATAAATGGCTTATTACTCTTATGATATTACATTTTGTCTAGAAAATAGATTTTTATCTTTTCTTGCGGGGTCAAGATGTCAACTTTGCTTCTCTGCAGCCGTTGGATTTAACACAAGAAAATTGCTCAGTCGGTCATTAGACTTTGAGAAGAATCCGGTGTTATTATGGCGGCCATCATTACTGTAAATCAGCTGCTCTCATTGCCCTCAAACATTGTCCTGCTCTAAGGATGTGGATACGATGATTTTATCCTGTACATGTAACAGAGCTCAGTCTGTCTCTACGATATCTCCCACAGGACTGTATAGGAAGCTATTGAGTTAAAGGGGTACTCTGCCCCTAGACATATTATCCCCAATCCAAAGGATAGGGGATAAGATGTCTGATCGTGTGAGTCCCACCGCTGGGGACCCCCGTGATCTCCCTGCTGCACTGAGCATCGGGTGCAGGGCTGGAGACTCGTGTCGTCACAACCGTACCCCCTCAATGCAAGCCACGCCGTCACGCTCCCTCCCATACTCTTGCATCAAGGGGGCATGGCATCACGAGCCTCTGCCCTGCATGGCCAGATGTCTGGGGTGCCGCAGCTGAGATTGTGGGGGTCCCCATCGGCGGGACCCCCGTGATCAGACATCTTATCACATCAGGGCTCAAATCCTGCAGGAACGCATGGGAACTGAGTTCTTGCACTCTTTCCACAGCAGGAACACCATTAGTTTGAGACTTGCAGGACCAGCCCTTTGGATAGGGGATAAGACGTCTAAGGCCAGAATAACCCTTTAAAGAAAAACTGTCAGCAAGTTCACCCACACTAAACCCAACACATTGGTTATAGTGTGCGTGAACAGGAGTCTGTAACATGCTCACTTACTTAGTAAAGTTTTGTTTTGGCCGTGTTTGTGTCCTCTAAAGCAGGGGTCTCAAACTCAACGGGGGCCACTGGAGGTAGCAGCTGGGTGAGGCTGGGCCGCATGCGCCCCTAACATTTAATGCCCCCATCATGTGCCCCTCATCATCCACTAACAAGACCCCCCACCAGCAGTAGCACGCCCATCCTCCACCAGCAACCCCCCCATTCCCCCTACCCCATGTGGTAATAGCATGAGCTGACGGATGATGGGGGTGCTACATCTGCGGGTTCCCCACATTAGGTAGGCAGCAGGTTCCCCACATTAGGTAGGCAGCAAGTTCCCCACATTAGGTAGGCAGCAGGTTCCCCACATTAGGTAGGCAGCAAGTTCCCCACATTAGGTAGTAGCAGGTTCCCAACATTAGGTAGTAGCAGGTTCCCCACATTAGGTAGTACCAGGTTCCGCACATTAGGTAGGCAGCAGGTTCCCCACATTAGGTAGAAGCAGGCTCCCCACATTAGGTAGTAGCAGGTTCCCCACATTAGGTAGGCAGCAGGTTCCCCACATTAGGTAGGCAGCAAGTTCCCCACATTAGGTAGGCAGCAGGTTCCCCACATTAGGTAGGCAGCAAGTTCCCCACATTAGGTAGTAGCAGGTTCCCCACATTAGGTAGTAGCAGGTTCCCCACATTAGGTAGTACCAGGTTCCGCACATTAGGTAGGCAGCAGGTTCCCCACATTAGGTAGAAGCAGGCTCCCCACATTAGGTAGTAGCAGGTTCCCCACATTAGGTAGGCAGCAGGTTCCCCACATTAGGTAGGCAGCAAGTTCCCCACATTAGGTAGGCAGCAGGTTCCCCACATTAGGTAGGCAGCAAGTTCCCCACATTAGGTAGAAGCAGATTCCCCACATTAGGTAGTAGCAGGTTCCCCACATTAGGTAGTAGCAGGTTCCCCACATTAGGTAGTACCAGGTTCCGCACATTAGGTAGGCAGCAGGTTCCCCACATTAGGTAGAAGCAGGTTCCCCACATTAGTTAGTAGCAGGTTCCCCACATTAGGTAGTACCAGGTTCCCTACATTAGGTGGTAGCAGGCTCCCCACATTAGGTAGTACCAGGTTCCCTACATTAGGTAGTAGCAGGTTCCCCACATTAGGTAGTACCAGGCTCCCTACATTAGGTAGTAGCAGGTTCCCCACATTAGGTAGCATTGTCGTCGTCACCCCCCCCCCCCCCCGACTTACACACACACGCACACACATAGATACACTTACCTGTCCTGCACTTCTCTCCGGCGGCGGCCTGACAAGTGATGTGACTGACGTCCTCCTGTGCGGGTCTGCGGAGGGACGTTACATGTGCGACGTCCCTCATCAGACTGGGGCCGGAGGAGGAGGGTAGGGTAAGTGGGTAAGTGAATTCTTCCGGCATTTAGCGCTGCTTGTCCAAAGCAGGGCTAAATGCCTGAAGAAGTTACCTGCCCGGCGCCCGGAACTGCATGTCCCGGGCGTTGGGCAGTACAAATTACACATACTTGGTGCAGGCCATCAAATTTCGGTCCGTGGGCCGCGAATGGCCGGCGGGCCGGGAGTTTGAGACCCCTGCTCCAAAGTGTCCAAAGTGTGAGACTACCGAAACGTTGCTCTTATTTGCTTGCTAATGATGGGATAAAAAGACCTTTTTTTGCACCAAGACACTTTAGTGTGCTGTTGTCTTCTCTCCTGCTAGATAGATAGATAGATAGATAGATAGATAGATAGATATGGTAAAGATATTATATAGATAGATAGAGAGAGATAGATATAGATATTATATAGATAGATATGATAAAGATGGATAGATAGATAGATATTATATAGATAGATAGATATATATGATAAAGATAGATAGATAGATATGAGATAGATAGATATGAGATAGATAGATGTATAGATAGATAGATAGATAGATATGAGATAGATATGAGCTAGATAGATAGACAGATATGAGATAGATATGAGATATATAGATAGATATGAGATAGATAGATATGAGAGATAGATAGATTCAAGATAGATAGATAGATATGAGGTAGATACATAGATATGAGATAGATAGATATGAGATGGATAGATAATAGATAGATATCAGATAGATAGATAGATATTAGATAGATAATTGAACCCTTTGTGTGCTGCGGCATCCTTCCTAGATGTCTGACTTGCCTTGACCAAGGCTCTACCTGCCGCCTGCACCACCATTACGCTGCTATAGGACGTGCTGCTCTATCTTGCTTGTGTTGTATAGATAGATAGATAGATAGATAGACTCTACCGTAGGCCCACCAGGAGAGGTGGGCGGAGACACAAACAACGCTATCAAAACAAGGGGACAACGTACTCAGAAAGGGACTCAACCAAAGATCTCATTCAAAAAAACAAGAAATTAGTGTTAAATATATCTTCCACTTCTTTATCAGTGCCACAACTAGATCTTCTTGCTAAAGGTCTCAATTACTGTCCTGCCTCGAAACCAGATTGGTTCCAATTGGAGCTGGACCTCCTCCAGTTTTTCAGGAAGCTCAGGCTACGTGCCTGGTTTTCTGGGGGACAAGGGGGGGGGGGGGGTCCACCTCCAATTGTTGAACATAATCCACAATGTTTTAATTTAAAAGATTTGGATATTCATGTACCCAGTGATTTCACCCCAGTTGTACATTCTCCTATTCTAGACACTTTTTTCACGTTGGTAAAGAAAGACGTTGAGCATTTGAAAAATTATTTGTCTCAGTATTTACATCCTAATTTATCTAAAGATGAGATCTCGGCGATGCTTGGGCTTCCCCAGAACCACAACTTAGTCATCAAGCCCGCAGATAAAGGCGGAGCTGTTGTGGTAATGGACAAGTCCAAGTACATCGCTGAGATAAATAGACAGTTAGATGATACAGACACCTATAAAAAGGTAAATCATGATCCAAAATGGGATATTGAGAGAGATATCAAAGGGATTTTACTCCCGGCTTTGGAAGCGGGCCTCATCAACAAAGCACTTTTTGATTTTTTGGTCGTAAAAAACCCCATTACTCCATATCTATACACATTACCCAAGATTCACAAGTCTCTTATGGATCCCCCCGGACGCCCTATAGTGTCCGGGCGGGAGTCCATAACGAGCCATATATCAATTTTTCTTGATAAGGTCCTACGTCCATATGCCACCAGAGCCAAGTCCCACATACGTGACACCCCAGATTTCCTTGATAAAATCAAGAGTGTATTTGTACCAGAGGGCGCCATTTTGGCAACACTTGATATCGTAAGTCTGTACACATCCATTCCCCACGACGGAGGAATGGATACTGGGAAACACGCCATCAACCCGGATTTTTCCAGCGATCAGGTAGACTTGCTCATTGACCTACTGGGGGTGGTCCTAACCAGGAACTACTTTAGGTTTAATGAGCAATTCTATATACAATGGACCGCGATGGGGACGAACGTCGCACCAACGTATGCGAATGTGTTCGTCGCCCGTCTAGAGGAAGATGTCGTCTCTGTGTCCCACCACTTCAGCCATCTTCCTCGTCTGGTCCGGTAACGACACCCAACTTCAAGATTTCCATATCATTTTGAATACCATTCATTCCAACATCAAATTCACACTAACCAGTTCACTCACATCGGTCCAATTTCTCGACACACTTGTGAGCATTGATGGTTTTTGTCTAGTTACTGATCTGTACGTGAAACCGACAGACAGTAACTCAATTTTGAGGTACGACAGCCAACATCCTAGACACATGCTCAATCCATTACCCACCAGTCAAATGCTGAGAGCGAAGAGGATAATCACCTCCAAAGACAGGTTGGGGCCAGCTCTTGACAAGATGGCGTCCAGCTTTGCTGAACGTGGTTATCCTCAGAAGTTAATAGACCAATGCAAGAACAACATTTTACATCCGGACCCCAATATGGTTGATACCTCTTATCAGAGAGATGTACTCCCTCGCATCGCCTTTGTCTCCAACTTTTCAGGCGTTTCGGGGAGAGTGGCAGGTATATTTAGGAAACACTGGCAAATTCTGCGAGACGGCTATGAGAAGGTCACCAAATTTAAGACCCCACCCCTTATGTCATACCGCAGACCAGGCAACCTTAGAGATCGCCTGGTAAAAGCGGACGTATCACCAAGGGGCCCTACCCAGGGCTTTATCACCAGTGCAAATCCTGGCTCGTTCCCATGTAGATCATGTATTAATTGCCCCTTAATGCATAAGGGTAAAAAATTCATTCATCCCACTACTGGTCAGGAATTCCCAATCAAACACTATCTAACCTGTAACTCCAGCTACATAATTTACGTTCTTTGGTGTCCCTGCAGATTACTCTATATAGGGGAGACCACTTGGGATTTTAAGACCAGAATTAATCATCACAGGTACACGATCAGAAGAAAACGACAAGATCTCCCGGTCGCGAAACATTTTGATGACTTAGGACATACTGAAAAAGATTTATGGTTCATGTTAATTGACCACATACCGCCCCTCAAGAAAGGTGGTGACCGTGTGAGTCTACTAAAAAGAAGGGAACTTAGATGGATTTATACCTTGAACACTCTGAAACCAGCAGGTCTCAATACTGAATATAAAATTAGTCACAAAATTTGTAACCCCTGATCATATATGTCTCCAATGTATTGTATATTAGGGAATACCCCCATCGTCATAGGTGTAGGTTGAAGTACTTTTTTATTACTACTATGTGTATATTCACTTTTTTTGTTTGCCTTTCCCTAGGAGGAGGTAGAGAGCGACACATGTGGAATACGCTGGACATGGGGAACACTGTTGGGTATAGCCACGACTCACATTTTACCATGGTCTACACATCTGGGTACCGAACATCCCATTACCATAGATAAGAGCAAATGTACAGCCGAACACAAAGATGGCCAGGTGGATGCCCGGAAGACCCAGAAACAGTAAGCGGACCGATACACTGTCACCCAGATGGGCAACCACCAGGGATAGACAGCAAGTCGGGTAAGTCTGTAAGAATGGATACCGTTCTGAGACAACCGCCCCTTTACATGGGTCCTTCCCCACCCCCACGATGTGCTAGTATAACTAGCGTTAGGCAGTACAAAAGCTCATGCAGGATCGGAAGTATGGGGTTGCCAGGACCTAAGATGGCGCATTCTCCACCAAACTAACAAGACGCATGCGCACGGAGATCCATGTGCTATTGTTTATCCACATCATCCTCTGCTCTGCACCGGAAATGGTGCGAACGCTGTCTGCACCGTACCCCATACAGTGTTTCCACAGGTTCCGGAGTGTGACGCATGTGCCGGGACTCCTCCTCCCCACCGGAAGGTACACCAACCTTGCTCAATAGCACTTATTGTTTGGACTCTTTATGTACAGCAATTTTATTTGTTTTGCACTATTTGATTGAGTTTATGGGCGCCGGATACCTGATGTATATGTAGTGTTTGTATTTGTGCTCGCACGCCTATGATCATAACGCACATGTGGTTTGCTGTTTATTTTGTAAACATACTACGTCATTGATTATGTCACTAATTGTATCACACCTGATATTTATATATACTCAGCACTGTGTACTTACCATTGCTTGACAAAGGCCTTGTGAGAAGGCTGAAACGTCGCTATTTCTTGATGCTTTGTGAATAAAGCCACACACTATTCACCTGCATTTCGTGAGTGCCGCTGCCTTCCTTTGATAGATAGATAGATAGATATGAGATAGATATGATATAGATATGAGATAGATAGATAGATTTGAGATAGATATAAGATAGATAGATAGATAGATATGAGATAGATAGATAGATAGATATGCGATAGATAGATAATATATAGATATGAGATAGATATATAGATAGATATGAGATATATAGATAGATAGATAGATATGAGATAGATATGAGATGGATAGATAGATAGATAGTGTGGAAGTGTGGCAAGGAAAGGGTGTATTTCCCTTGCTAACTCTGGAGAATCCACCTGTGGCCTGGTTAATGAGGTATCAGGAAGGGGAAGTGTGTTTAAAAGGAAAGGAAACAGAATAGTTGGGGTCTCCCTGGGATACAGCACATCGCTGTAGGGGGAGACACTCGGACACTGTTGAGGAAGCACACAGCTGGAATCTGTGAGTGGTCCAAGAAGTGGTGTGAACTGTGAGTAGCAGGTTGCAGGAGTCACATGTTTAAGTGGCTGAGGGTAGCTCACCAGTTCATAGTCAGGGCATGCTGATATGTGTAGTCAGTGACCAGACGGTCTAGGATTTTATTTTGTTCCTGTGTTATGTTTGTTTTTCCCCTGCAATCTGTCTAAATAAAGCTGGCGAGGTGCCAGGCTTGCATGAATAACCGTTGTCTGCAGGTTTATTGAGTGGAAACGTGTCCCGTGGCAGTGTCCAGGATGATCCCGGAGCTATCCCAAAGGAGGAATCCTTACATTTTGGTGGAGAATGTGGGCACGCCGTTGCTAAGGGCAACCCGTTGCCAAGGGCAACCAACAGGCGAGTCAAGAGAAGCCATTGCTAGGAGCAACCCCCTGCAAGATTGCAAGTCGGATGAGCCCAGCAGAGAAGTTCAAGCACATGATGGTGTCTGTGGAGGAGCATTGCTAGGGGCAACAGATCAAGGTTTTTTTTTCTGGAAAAGGACATTGGCAGGCCGTTGCTGGGGGCAACCGTTGTGGGCCACAACCGGTGGTCGCCAGGATGAAGCCGAGGTCCCGTGAGTTGTTGGTGGGCGGAATCCCACTGTGGGTGGACTTGGATTGTTGCCAGACTGAGGAAATAATTCCCTTTGATAAGTCCCGCCCGGAGCCCGGTAAGACTGTTCAAATTACCTTTGATACATGTTTTGGGGCAGTAAGCCATATGATGGAGGTATGTGCGGTACTTACAGTGGAAATTGTACTGGGCAGAGACTTTCCGTATTTCTGGCAGCTGTGGGATGCTGAGAGTGCACCTGAGAGATCGCACTCAAAGGTTCCGGAAGTAGTGAGGACTGGGGGGTCTCTACTGGACTGTGTGAATGGTGCTGTATATTGGGAACCCATGCAGGATGATAATGTTTTTCTTATAACACTTATGTTAATGTGTTCTGATGTAAAGAGTTCTATTCCCACCTCTCACAGGACAAAAGAAAACCTGTGTGAGCTGGAAATAGAAGGTAAAAAGATGATGGTTTTGTTAGATCCAAAATGTGTAGTAAGTCTGGTAAAGACCAGCGGCAGAAAGCCGGACCCTGCTGTAATGTCTATACAAGCCGGTATTTGGGGTTATAAAAAAGTTAATGTCTGTATTTCTACTCCCTATGGTACCACAAGTCACAAGGTTGCAATAGAGCCTTCCTTACAGTATGAAGTAGTGCTGGGGAAGGATTTTCCGTTTTTTCAGCAGTTGTGGGAAGATAGTCAGGTGACTAGAGCAGGAACACCTGACAGGCTCACAACACTTGATTTTCACCACATAGCAGGGGACAGTAACTCAGCAGAGGATGAGGACGGGGAGTGTCAGCAGACCCTAGGTATATCTCAGGTGGGAGTGTGCCAGACCACTAGGGGAGCTGAAGAACAGTCCGGGAGTCAAGTTAAAAGAGTACCGGTGGAGCTGGGGGCTGCGCTTACGGTCACAGACAGAGTCCTAAGTGAAGGAGATGTGGTGTCTGAACTAGAGAGAGGTCGTAACCAGGAAGGTCGAACCGCTGGACCACATATTGGTGTAGACCCAGGAGCCCTAGTAGTTTTTTTCCAGGCAGTGGAGAGACTGTGAAAAGACAAAAAGAAAAGTCTGACAAGGAGCCGAGAGACAGTTCAGAGGAACTGTTTGGAAATCACCCGGATTCGCTGGTGCCCAGAGCCATTGAAGTTGTTGCTAGGGGCAACAAACTTACCGCCAAGGGATTGCCGGTCTGACGGGAGTGTTTAGCAAGAATCTCCAGAGTTGCCAACGTGGTGGGAGAGGAAGAGTGCCAGGTGTCAGTGGCACCTGTTGTTGATGATAATAATGAGACACAAGTGTCCGCAACCCCGAAAAAGGGGGAATCCTTCATCTAGAGATGGAGAAGAGCTGGGTCGAGTGTCTGACAGAGGACCAGAGGATGTCTTAAGGTCTAACAGCGAGAGTGAGGAGACCACTGTCAGTAAAAGGTCTCGGAAAAGACGAGCTGGCCTTGGGAAAAAACTGGAGCAGATCCAGAATCTGGAAGAAACCCTGCAGATTGTTTCTGTGAAGTTGATGGAGAAAGAAAAAGAGCTACATCGCTTGACAGAGGAGAGGGACAAATCACTTGCTGACTTTAAAAAAGACCAAGAAGTGAGGCTTCAGCTGGAAAAAGTCCTGGAGCATCACAGAAGTGAGTTTGTGGCTCTGCAGGATGAACTGTCCCGCTCCCAGGGTCTTGTGACCAGCAAGGAGAGTGAAGTGCAGAGTCTGGCCAAGCAGATGTCATTCCAGGAAGAAGTGAGTCTTCTACATGGTGCATATCAGGCTCTGTGGAGTGATCACAAGGCTAGGCTGGTAGCCATGGAAAAAATATAAAAAGAGAAGAATGAAATTAAGATGGAAGCTGAGGCTCTTGCCAGCAATCTGGAGAGTGTCTCTAAAGCTAAGAGACAACTTGAGGAGGAAGTCAAGGTGAAGAATGCCCTTGCACATGCTCTTCAATCTGCTCGTCATGACAATGACTTGCTCCGTGAGCAGTATGAGGAGGCCCTGGAACAAGTTGAGACTCTGAAACATGAAAACAAGAACTTGCAACAGGAGATCTCAGATCTATCTGAACAGATTGGTGAGAGTGGAAAATCTATCAATCAGTTAGAGAAGTCCAAGAAACAATTGCTGGACAGTGAGAAGATGATCTCCGCAAAGCTCAAGAGTGAGCAGCTGAAATATATAAAGCTGGAAGATGACATGAAGATCTTAAAAGAGCCTGGAAGCGCAAAATGAAACTTGCAGAAGATCCACGTAGCTGCCTTGGTTTTGCTGGGAGCGCAACTCTATGAGCAGGTGGCTGTGTCGGCGGACAATGAACAGTTGAGGAAACAATTGCTGTCTTTGGAAGATACTGTCAGGGACTTGACAGAGTTACTTCACAGTGAGAGGATGAAGTCCGCTAAGCTCCAGTGTAAGCAGCGAAAATGCGAGAAAAAGGAAGAGGACCAGGAAGTCCTAAAAGAGAGCAGAGACCAAGCTATGGTGGAATTGGCTCAAGAAAGGCTTCTGGGGCAGAAGTTACGGGATACAGGGATGCCTTCTCTGAAGCCCGGTAAAAAGTCCTCTAATGCTAAGATTGAGGTGGAGCCCTGTAAGAAGTGCTCTGAAGCTAGGGCTGAGCTGAAACCTGGTGTGAAATCCTCTGAAGTGGAGACTAAGGAGAAGCCAGGCGGGAAATCCTCTGAACCTGAGCAGACCAAAAATTCTGAAGGTTATGCTGAGGCAGAGAAATCCTCTGAAGCAGAAGCTAAACCAGAGTCCACCTCAAAAGCTATGAGTAAAGATAATGGCACAACTGAAGCTACAGGTGAAGAGAAAAGTAAACCTGAAGAAGCTGCAGAGAAGAGCCAAACAGTAGTAGAAGCAGATTCTACACAAGAATCTGAAGGAGCCAAAGACTCTGAAGCCAAACCTGAGGAAGCTGGAAGGGATGAGGTGAAACCATGTGAGAAATCCACTGAAGTCAAAACTGTGGTGAAACCAGGTGGGAAGTCCTCTAAAGTTGAAACTGAGATGGACCCGTGTCGGAGGTCCTCTGAAGCTACAGAGAACAAGACAGTGGTTGGTGAAGCCACTGAGGCCGAAAGATTCTCTGAAGCAGAGGCAGAGGTCCGGCAAGCCAGAAGAAGACAAAGGTTAGAAGCATCGGTCCTCTCTGTCCTTAATTTAAAGAACCCTGCCCACACCAGGGTGAAGAACCTGATACTGGAGAGGTTTGACCAAGAGACTTGCAATTGGTGTCTGGTAAAAGTCCAGAAGAAAAAAGTCAAGGACTTCAGAGACTGTGGGACAAAATGTGTCCAAGAGAAAGGAAAGGACTGGACTCTGCCTTTTGAATAAAAGTGCTCCTTCCCGGTGGTCTGAGCAGAGGGGGGGGGGGGGGGGGGGGATATGTGGCAGTGTGGCAAGGAAAGGGTGTATTTCCCTTGCTAACTCTGGAGAATCCACCTGTGGCCTGGTTAATGAGGTATCAGGAAGGGGAAGTGTGTTTAAAAGGAAAGGAAACAGAATAGTTGGGGTCTCCCTGGGATACAGCACATCGCTGTAGGGGGAGACACTCGGACACTGTTGAGGAAGCACACAGCTGGAATCTGTGAGTGGTCCAAGAAGTGGTGTGAACTGTGAGTAACAGGTTGCAGGAGTCACATGTTATACTGGCTGAGGGTAGCTCACCAGTTCGTAGTCAGGGCATGCTGATAAGTGTAGTCAGTGACCAGACGGTCTAGGATTATATTTTGTTCCTGCGTTATGTTTGTTTTTCCCCGGCAACCTGTCTAAATAAAGCTGGCAAGGTGCCAGGCTTGCATGAATAACTATTGTCTGCGGGTTTATTGGGCTGAAATGTGTCCCGTGGCAGTGTCCAGGACGATCCCGGAGCAATCCCCAAGGAGGAATCCTTACAATAGATAGATAGAAATGAGATAGATATGAGAAAGATAGATAGATATGAGATAGATAGATAGATATGAGATAGATAGATATGAGATAGATAGATAGATAGATATGAGATAGATAGATAGATAGATAGATAGATAGATAGATAGATATGAGATAGATATCTGTCATTGAGCAAGAACAGAAAAAATAATGGAAATCATTGTTACTCAATGAATCTCATTGTCTTTACTACTAAGCTCTATTAGTATTGTTATGGTGTTCAGTATATTGTGTTATTTTGTCTGTGATTTTTGATAGAATATGAAATGTAATTTCTGACATAGATGTCAACAGGAGCTTCATAGAGTTTCTACATTGCAAGAATGAAGAGCGTTCTTGTTTTATGGGGCTGAGGGTCTGGAGCTCTGTATCAGAAGAATCTAACTTTCTGTAATGATATTTTATTATTTTAATTGGCGCAAAATGTCAATCCATAAAATAGACAGAATGTAACCAGGTGCAGCTTCCCCTTTCAGCGAAGAATTGTGGACATTTCCCATAATAATTTCCTTCAGACACAGAGAATCGGTTCCATCATAATTCAGGTAAATTCTTATTAATCAATTTTCAATTTATTTTAATTAGCTCCGGGATCTCGGGGCCCCGCGTGGATCACAGGAATCAATTTTCTAATTTTTTAAAATAATTATCTCTCGCAACCTAAAAATTTTACGTAAAAAAATCAAGATGGAGCCGTCACTACCCAACCTCCAGGGAGCCATTTTCTTATGCAACAACTGGATATTAAGAAAATAACATGAAGGTGACCTTATCCCAAATGTTCTCAATGTTGTTTTAGCGTTAGTTAAATTCCTGACAGATATTCGATAAGTCAAGATATATGCTGACCTTTATAATTATGACAGAATCAAGATACAAAGCGAGCGTGACAAACCGGCAATATAGAAAACGGCGTACAACCGGGACGTCTACAAACGCCTTTAATTGATATAAGAAATGTCAAACAAGACGTTGTTTGCCAACCAGAGTGACAATGTGAGCGCCATTCATTTTGTTTAAAGGAAAAGTAGAGTTAAAATGGGCCTAGCCACCATAGGGAAATAAGACATGGGGCTCTTGGAAAGAGAAGGTAGACCATGGTTGGCCCCCAATCCCGGTGTAGGGCCACATGTGGAGGAGATATCAGACCCTCTGGTAGCCATCGCTGGTGTCTATATATTGGATGCTTATTATGGCAAGAATTGTGACCAATTGGTGAATCTGGAAGAGAAATCCTTCAGTTCTAGAGAAGAAAGCGTCATAATATGGAGACCAATATGATCTTTACTCTAAAGATTTTCTATCTGCTATTTCGGTGGTGTCCAACCTGCATCCCCCCGAGATTGCAGAACTTAAACTTCTATTGTAGTTTTGTAACATCTGGAGGGCCGCAGGTTGGACACCCTTGTTATCACGTAGTATTCACATAGTACTCGGCCCACCTATGTTCCCATATGGTAGTTAGGCCTCACACTTTGCCACTATATAGTAGCTAGGCCCACCTCTGTGCCTCATAGAGTAATCCTACGTATCCTGGTATGACCGGGAGCGCTGCACTGTTATCACCGGCGGGGATGCGATCCGCTTAGCGGGACGCGCCCGCCCGCGGGTCGCATCCCAATCTCCTCACCTGCCCCATCCTCCTGCTGTTCTGACAGTAGCATTAGACTTCCAGTAGTATAAGGTTATATCATTAGGACCCCTGTAGCATTAGGTTCCCCTGTAGCATTAGGTTCCCCTGTGGTATTAAACCTCCACTGTAGTATTAGGTTCCCCTATAGTATTAGGCACCCTGTAGATAGGGAATTAGATGCCTAGGGGCAGGGTACCCTTTTAAGTACACATAGAAGACTGGTCTCAGCACCTCTCCTTATGTTGCATGGAACTCAAATGGATGGACACCTGATCCACACAGTCCCTGGAAACCAGCAATTTCATCCTCTTCAGTGCTACCACGCCGAGCATAAACATCAAATTATATCAAGCAAAAAGAAAATAGCTGAGCACTCACCAGGTCAGTAAATGGCTTCTTTACTGATCATGTCGATCAGTCGGGATACATGCAGGGGAGGATGGAATGGACGCGGGGGGTACAAAGAGCGGCGGAGCGCTTCGGCACGTAAACGGTCCGTTGCTGCTCTTTGTACCCCCGCGTCCATTCCATCCTCCCCTGCATGTATCCCGACTGATCGACATGATCAGTAAAGAAGCCATTTATTGACCTGGTGAGTGCTCCGCTATTTTCTTTTCGCTTGATACCCCTTTAAGTACTTTCCTACAGACGATGCTTCCTATTTAATAATATATGAATTTTCTTTTCTTTTCTTTTTCTTTTTTTCATACTGATTTTTCTTTCAGTAATTCTTCTTTTTTCCCTAAACTACGTATCCTGGTATGACTGCAATTTAAATCATGAATGCAATAGTGATTAAAATAATTCTGAGTTAGGAAAAGACTTAAGGGCAATGATTTCCATAAATTGAATGGCCTTAGGCAGCTGGGTTACTTTCCCCTCCAACCCCTGTACGATTCCTTTTTAATGAAAAACACTTATTAATTTAGGCAGAGGATTAATTTGTATAATTGCTGAATACTGTTCCACCTAGTTCATAAATTAGATAATGCCGAAATATCTCATTATGGAGACTAATACTTAAAGTCTCAGCGTTGCTATGAGGAGAGAAATTATATTAGTAAGTCTATCAAGGAGCGCGGACAAAATGATCCTGGGAGACGCGATAATGTTTGATGAAATATTTTCCGTCTTCTTAATGGAAGATTGTAGCAAAGTTTATGTTGATATTATGACGGATGATGTTACTAGATCTGCAGCGGATTTACTCTAGATCTGTATATTAAAGGGTTTGTGTGTATTAGAATTGATTTCAAGGGGGATGTGTAATGCTTTACTTCTCCTGCGGCGGTGCTGTAGGGAAGTTAAAGGGGTATTCCGCCCCTAGACATCTTATCCCCTATCCAAAGTATAGGGGATAAGATGTCAGATCGCCGCGGTGCCGCTGCTGGGGACCCCGGGATCCCCGCTGCAGCACCGGGCTCATTACAGCACAGAGGGAGTTCGCTCTGCATGTAATGACGTGCAATACAGGGGCCGGAGCATCGTTACGTCACGGCTCCGCCCCTTTGTGACGTCACGGCCCTCCCCTTTCAATACATGTCTATGGGAGGGGGCGCGGCGGTCGTCACGCCCTCTGCCATAGACTTGCATGAAGGGGACGGGCCGTGATGTATTGATAGTGCTGTGCCGCAGCGGGGATCCCGGGGATCCCCAGCAGCGGTACCGTGGCGATCACACATCTTATCCCCTATCCTTTGGATAGGGGATAAGATGTCTAGGGGCGGAGTACCCCCTTTAAATACTTTTGGAACACATTAAATTAATTTTGAAACTTTTAGTATTTATTTTGGATTAATTGCCTAAAATTTGCCTTATACTGAAAATATATACAGGAGCAGGGACTCCTATCAAAGAAAGATGTCCCTGCTCCTGTACACTAAGCAGCCCGGTGGAAAGCATTGATGCTGTATTCATTGCCACTTACACTCACTACATTTGCAGTGTCAGGTCCTCTGCTCTTCTATTGAAATTGCCAAATCTGATTCAGAATCTGAATTGAATCTGATGCTCGTATAAAGCAAGTTTTGGGAGATTTGCTCATCTCCTCACTCGGGATGCCACATGCTGGTTAAAGGGGTACTCTGCCCCAAGACATCTTATCCCCCATCCTATGTCTGATCACTGGGGTCCTGCCACTGAGAACCCCCCGTGATCTCGGCTGCAGCACCCCCGACATCCGGTGCACAGAGAGAACTTTGCTCCATGCTAGATGACAGCCTAGGGGATAGGCAGCTGAGGTAAACATGCAGCAGATGGCATGCGCTCCATTTATTTCTGTGAGGGTACTGAGAAGACCAGAATACAGCTTCATCGGCCCTCCCATACAAATGAATGGAGTGTGTGCAGTTTACCGGTAGACGACATACGCTCCTCACTGATAAAGTCAGGGTCCCATTCCGGAGATCGCAGTGGGCCCTAGCGGTTGGACCCCCCACGTTCAGTTTCTTTTCCCTATCCTGTGAATAGGCAATACATTTGTTTAGACTGGAGTTCTCTTTTAATAACTTTGCAGGTCCTCGGGCCCAAAGAAACACACATGCTCCTTGGTCATGTAAGATGCACCGGTACAATAAATGGCACCTGGTAAATGGAGTATGTAGAGTGGCTGCTAAAGATCTTCCATCAGGGTCCTGGAGCATTAAAGGATTACTCCGCCCCTAGACATCTTATTCCCTAACCAAAGTATTGGTGATAAGATGTCTGATCGCAGGGGTCCTGCTGCTAGGGACTCCTGCGATCTCGGCTGCGGATGACTGGTGATGTGGGGCGGAGACTCGTGACATCATTGTCATGCCCTGCTCATGACGTCACGACCACGCCCAATCATTGCAAGTCTATGGGAGGGGGAGTGAGGCCGTCACGCTGGGTGCAGCAGGGAGATTGCGGGGGTTCCACGCGGCGGGACCCCTGCGATCAGACATCTTATTCCCTATCCTTTGGCTGGGGGATAAGATGTCTAGGGGCGGAGTACCCCTTTAAGTTATACCTCTTACAGGTGTCCACCAAATGTTTAATATAAGTTGCGTGGGACATGTAGAAGGGAGACCAAGGGATCAGCATTATATATGGGGCACTAATAATTAGAGGTGACTTTCCAGTTTTTAGCTACTGGTCCCCCTGAGCTGGTGCAGCGGCCATATTTATATAATAATTGGTGATCCCAACAGGAGGAAGCAGTGAGGATGAGGAGACGTATAGTGACGTTCTCTGTGCCATCTCCTGAATGTGGAGCAGCAGGGGTGGAGTCCTGATGGGATTGGGGCACTACATCTGGTGTCTCAATAAACCTGCCCCCCTGGATGCCACCCCTTCTAATACCTCTGGTGGTATCGGTGCTTCTTCTAGGCTGATATGGAGCGGTGTGATCAGATACATCAGTATTCTCTCTCTGCCTCCGAATATCCTTGTCCTGTATCCAAGACGAGATGATGACTGTCATTTGTCATCTGAATCAGAACAGCAGGAAAAGTTAATTTTAACACTTATATAATCCTGTTACATAATCCGTCCCTTCTGTGACGAACAGCTGAGGTCACACAAAGCGTCTCCCCATCTTTATTTAAATTTCACTTGATTGTAATAAAAAAGTGGTGGGGGGAGGGGAACATTCACCTTCACAGTCACCTACGATTTCTACAAAGATCGTCTCATTAGAAGGTGGAAAGACACGAGAAAGAATTCACCGGATCATGAAATGTTCTACAGCCAAAAGCTTTATTCTTCTTCTTTGAAATGTAATCATTACCCGTCCCTATGATATAATGGAGGAGAACGTTCTCTATCAGTATAAGATTCACAAATTAAGTCATTATAAGAACCTTCCATAGACGTCTACATCTTGTGCTACTGTTTAAAGGGAACCTGTCAGGTCCGGGGCCTCAATACTCTTCCTTCTACACTGCTCTTTCTATACTATTCCTTCCATACTCTTCCTTCCATACTCTTCCTTCCATACTCTTCCTTCCATACTCTTCCTTCCATACTCTTCCTTCCATATTCTTCCCTCCATACTGTTTCTTCCATACCATTCTCTCCATACTGTTCCTTCTATACTGTTCCTTCTATACTGTTCCTTCCATACTGTTCCTTCCATATTGTTTCTTCTATACTTTTCCTTTCATACTGTTTCTTCTATATTGTTCCTTCCATATTGTTTCTTCTTTACTGTTCCTCCCATACTGTTCCTTCCATACTGTTCCTCCCATACTGTTCCTCCCATACTGTTCCTTCCATACTGTTCCTTCCATGTTCTCCTAATCTCTACTATAGCATAGATAACTGGTTTCCAGTCATGGGGAGGAGATGGCTATCAGTCAGACTTGATTGAAAAGCCTGAGGCTGTCGATCACCACGGTCTGAGCAGTCACATCTCTTCCCCCATGACTGGAAAATGTCACATCCCCTCCCCCATAACCAGAAGCTGTCACATCCCCTCCCCCATGACCAGAAGCTGTCACCCCCCCTCCCCCATTACCAGAAGCTGTCACATCCCCTTCCCCATGACTGGAAAATGTCTCATCCCCTCCCCCATGACTGGAAGAGCTGTCACATCCCCTCCCCCATGACTGGAAGAGCTGTCACATCCTCATGATCGGGAGTGATCACATCCCCTCCAGCATGGGTAGAAGCTGTCACATTCCCTCCCCCATGACTGGAAGAGCTGTCACATCCCCTCCCCCATGATCGGGAGTGATCACATCCCCTCCAGCATGGCTAGAAGCTGTCACATCCCCTCCCCCATGACCAGAAGCTGTCGCATCCCCTCCCCCATGACTAGAAACTGTCACATCCCCTCCCCCATGATCGGGAGTGATGACATCCCCTCCAGCATGACTAGAAGCTGTCACATCCCCTCCCCCATGACCAGAAGCTGTCACATCCCCTCCCCCATGACTAGAAACTGTCATATCCCCTCCCCCATGACTGGAAGAGCTGTCACATCCCCTCCCCCATGACTAGAAACTGTCACATCCCCTCCCCCATGACTGGAAGAGCTATCAACATCCCCTCCCCCATGATCGGGAGTGATCACATCCCCTCCAGCATGATTAGAAGCTGTCACACCCCCACCCCCATGACTAGAAGCTGACACATCCCCTCCCCCATGGTTGGAAAAACCTTCACATCCCCCCCCCCCCTTTCATTCCCCTCCATTTCCTAGATACACCCATGTTGAAAAAAAGTTATACAATTGGAGAATGATGTGTAATGCATTAATCTAATGTTAGATTCATTTTAATTCATTATCTCTCCTCATAGTTGAAGGACATTTATATTAATAAGTTATATAAAAAAAAGTCAGCAACTTTTTTAATTTGGTGCATTTTACAACTTCAAAGGGTTTTTCTTGGACTTTTTTTGTAGGTGACCTTAAAGGGGTACACAGGTGAGAAAAGAAAATAATAATAAAATCAACTGGTGACAGAAAGTTATACAGATTTGTAAATTCCTTCTATATAAAAATCTTAATCCTTCCAGTACTTATCAGCTGCTGTCTGCTCCACTGGAAGTTGTGTAGTTCTTTCCAGTCTGACCACAGTGCTCTCTGCTGACACCTCTGTCTGTGTCAGGAACTGTCCAGAGCAGAAGCAAATACCCATAGCAAACCTCTCCTGCTCTGGACAGTTCTTGACATGGACAGAGGTGGCAGCAGAGAGCACTGTGATCAGACTGGAAAGTACTACACAACTTCCTGTGGAAGGGTTAACATTTTTATATAGAAGTAATTTACAAATCTGGATAACTTTATGGCACCAGTTGATATGAAAATGATTGTAGTGAGGTGAAAAGAACTCCAAAGCTGCAAATTAATTTAATTAAAAAAAATGTCAGACATCTGGGTGCCCTCTTGTTTAACTGGGTGCCCGGGGCCTGGAGCATGAGCTCCAAGAGCACCATTGTTAATCCGGCCCTGCCTGCAGAAGCCACTGCAGTTTCATGATTTACAGCGTCCTTCTTAAATTAATAAACCGCAGCGGCTTCTGCCGGGCCAGAAAGAGTATATCGGTGTATAACACGCAGAAAGACTTTAAGCTTAAAATTCTAGCTTAAAAAAAAGTGTGTTATACACCAATACATACGGTGTGTATATATATATATATATATATATATATATATATATATACACACACATACACATACACCCCCACATATTATATATATATATATATATATATATATATATATATATGTATGTATATATATATATATATATATATATATATATATATATATATATATATAAACACATACAGTGGGGATCAAAAGTTTGGGCACCCCAGGTAAAAAATGTTATTAATGTGCATAAAGAAGCCAAGGAAAGATGGAAAAATCTCCAAAAGGCATCAAATTGCAGATTAGACATTCTTATAATATGTCAACAAAAGTTACATTTTATTTCCATCATTTACACTTTCAAAATAACAGAAAACAAAAAAATGGCGTCTGCAAAAGTTTGGGCACCCTGCAGAGTTAATATTTTGTGCTGCCCCTTTTTGCAAAGCTGAGACCTGCCAGTGTCATGGATTGTTCTCAATCATCATCTGGGAAGACCATGTGATGTCAATCTCAATCGTTTTAAATGCCCAGACTCATCTGACCTTGCCCCAACAATCAGCACCATGGGTTCTTCTAAGCAGTTGTCTAGAAATCTGAAACTGAAAATAGTTGACGCTTACAAAGCTGGAGAAGGCTATAAGAAGATAGCAAAATGTTTTCAGATGTCAATATCCTCTGTTCGGAATGTAATTAAGAAATGGCAGTCATCAGGAACAGTGGAAGTTAAAGCAAGAACTGGAAGACCAAGAAAAAGACACTTGCACAGAGTCATCAGAAAAAAACCTCTTCTACGTCCTCACCACAAAAATCAGCTTTCAAAGTTTGCAAATGAACATATAGACAAGCCTGATGCATTTTGGAAACAAGTTCTGTGGACCAATGAGGTTAAAATTGAACTTTTTGTCCGGAATGAGCAAAGGTACGTTTGGAGAAGAAGGGGAACAGAATTTAATGAAAAGAACCTCTGTCCAACTGTTAAGCATGGGGGTGGATCAATCATGCTTTGGGGTTATATTGCAGCCAGTGGCACAGGGAACATCTCACGAGTAGAAGGAAAATGGATTCAATAAAATGTCTGCTAATTTTGGATGCTAACTTGATGCCATCTGTTAAAAAGCTGAAGTTAAAGAGAGGATGGCTTCTACAAATGGATAATGATCCTAAACACACCTCAAAATCCACGGGGGATTACATCAAGAGGCGTAAACTGAAGGTTTTGCCATGGCCTTCACAATCTCCTGACCTCAACATAATTGAACATCTATGGATAGACCTTAAAAGAGCAGTGCATGACAGACAGCCCAGAAATCTCAAAGAACTGGAAGAATTTTGTAAGGAAAAATGGGCAAACATACCTCAAACAAGGATTGAAAGACTCTTGGCTGGCTACAAAAAGCGTTTACAAGCTGTGATACTTGCCAAAGGGGGCAGTACAAGATATTAACTCTGCAGGGTGCCCAAACTTTTGCAGACGCAATTTTTTTGTTTTCTGTTATTTTGAAAGTGTAAATGATGGAAATAAAATGTAACTTTTGTTGACATATTATAAGAATGTCTAATCTGTAATTTGATGCCTTTTGTATATTTTTCCATCTTTCCTTGGCTTCTTTATGCACATTAATACAATTTTTTACCTGGGGTGCCCAAACTTTTGATCTCCACTGTATATATGTAGAAATATGTACCAAATTTGATAAAAAGTATCTGGTGCAGAGCAGCTTCTGGAGTCCTGGCCGAAGATAACTCCACATTGACTGTAGCAAAAGGATCTCACCGCAGCACACAGTACAATATAAGGGGCAAAAAAAGTGTCTTTATATCATGAAAAAAAAAAAAAAAAACAGCAAAGTTTCATCTGGCTCACCCAGCCATTATCTAGCAGTGCACAAATGTGATCAAACCTCACATATACCGTATTTTTCGCCCTATAGGACGTACCGGCATATAAGACGCACCCAATTTTAAAGGTGCAAAATCTAGAAAAAAAAGATTCTGCACCCAACAGTGATCTTCAACCTGCGGACCTCCAGATGTTGTAAAACTACAACTCCCAGCATGCCTGGACAGCTGTCCGGGCATGCTGGGAGTTGTAGTTTTGCAACATCTGGAGGTCCGCAGGTTGAAGACCACTGGATAGAGGGTAATACTCACGTGTCCCCGCCGCTCCGTACCCGTCACCGCCGCCCTGGATGTCGCTCCATTGCTGTCGCTGCGTCCCCGTGGTGTCCCCGACACTCCAGACGTCTTCTTCCCCAGGATCCACGCTCTCCGTCGCCGTCATCACATCGCCGTCATCATGTCGCTACGTACGCCGCTCCGATTGGATGACGGGACGGCGTGTGCAACGACGTGATGACGTCGAAAGAGAGCACCGGCCATGCAGGGAATCCCGGCACGGAGCAGACACCGAGGAAGCAGGTAAGGTCCCTCCCGGTGTCCTGTAAGCTGTTCGGGATGCCACAATTTCACCGCGGCGGTCCCGAACAGCCGAGTTACTGTCACTTTCCCTTCAGATGCGGCGGTCAGCTTTGATCACCGCGTCTGAAGGGTTAATACAGGGCATCACTGCAATCGGTGATGCCCTGTATTAGCCGCAGGTCCCGGCCGCAGGGATCGCCGCGATGGGGGTGTATTCGCCGTATAAGACGCACCAACTTCCCCCCCCCCCCAGTTTTGGGGAAGAAAAAGTGTGTCTTATATGGCGAAAAATACGGTATATAGGGATATCAATCAGGTATCAATTGTGAACAATAAAACAGTATAATAATAATAAAGTGCATGCAATCCTCATATTACAGCACATTGTTATATATTTATATCCCTGTGTTGTATATTTCTCATAAACAAGGTGCTGAAGTGCATAATATTCGTGCAATAATCATATAAATACTCTGCTGATATAGATGACATAATGCCAACACACGTGTGATCAATAAATGTATAAACATAGACTCCATAACCACACTAGCGTGGTGTACCTTTTAGTGCGCATGCGCACCCCTGCTATGGCGCCATGTGTGACGGAAAACATTATTCGCCAATCGACTCGTGTGTGTATTGGTTGCCATAGTAGCAACCTCCCCACACATCACTCTGTGCAGATACTCACACGGTGGACATGTTTGATGTGGGCAGAACAGTAAGAATAAATACAAAACAATTAAGGTAAATAAAAAAAATTATAATGTAATCAAAAGAAATGAATAAACCAACCAATAAGAATAAATAAATGAAATGATAAAAAATAAATAACAAAATAAATATAATGCAACACTGCACAATGACCAACATAAACAGACCGACGTGCGTCATGGACAACCTTTTTCTTGTGTGGCCCATAAGGACAAGGCTGTCCCCCTGAAGTACGTTCTAAACGACTGGATGTGTCCCCCCACTCACCAGTCCCGCCACTAGACCCTCACGGTCCTGCATACATGCTTTCTCCTATGATTACCTTAATATTCACATTAACCCCTTAACCCCTTAAGGACCAGGCCATTTTACACCTTAGGACCAGAGCGTTTTTTGCACATCTGACCACTGTCACTTTAAACATTCATAACTCTGGAATGCTTTTAGTTATCAATCTGATTCCGAGATTGTTTTTTCGTGACATATTCTACTTTAACATAGTGGTAAAATTTTGTGGTAACTTGCATCCTTTCTTGGTGAAAAATCCCAAAATTTGATGAAAAATTTGAAAATTTGGCATTTTTCTAACTTTGAAGCTCTCTGCTTGTAAGGAAAATGGATATTCAAAATATTTTTTTATTTTATTCACATTTCCAATATGTCTACTTTATGTTTGCATCATAAAATTGACGTGTTTTTACTTTTGGAAGACACCAGAGGGCTTCAAAGTTCAGCAGCAATTTTCCAATTTTTCACAAAATTTTGAACCTCGCTTTTTTTCAGAGACCAGTTCAGGTTTGAAGTGGATTTGAAGGGTCTTCCCATTAGAAATACCCCACAAATGACCCCATTATAAAAACTAAACCCCCCAAAGTATTCAAAATGACAATCAGTAAGTGTTTTAACCCTTTAGGAGTTTCACAGGAATAGCAGCAAAGTGAAGGAGAAAATTCACAATCTTTATTTTTTACGCTCGCATGTTCTTGTAAACCCAATTTTTGAATTTTTACAAGGGGTAAAAGGAGAAAATGTATACTTGTATTTGTAGCCCAATTTCTCTCGAGTAAGCACATACCTCATATGTCTATGTAAATTGTTCGGCGGGCGCAGTAGAGGGCTCAGAAGCGAAGGAGCGACAAGGGGATTTTGGAGAGTACGTTTTTCAGAAATGGTTTTTGGGGGGCATGTTGCATTTAGGAAGCACCTATGGTGCCATAACAGCAAAAATTACCCACATGGCATACCATTTTGGAAACTAGAGCCCTTGGGGAACGTAACAAGGAATAAAGTGAGCCTTAATACCCCACAGGTGTTTCACGACTTTTGCATATGTAAAAAAAAGATATTTTTTTTCACTAAAATGTGTGTTTCCCCCCAAATTTCACATTTTTTCAAGGGTTAATAGCAGAAAATACCCCCCAAAATTTGTAACCCCATCTCTTCTGAATATGGAGGTACCCAATAAGTTGGCATGAAGTGCATTACGGGCGAACTACAATGCTCCGAAGAGAAGGAGTGATATTTGACTTTTTGAGAGCAAATTTTGCTCGGGGGGCATGTCGCATTTAGGAAGCCCCGATGGTGCCAGAACAGCAAAAAAAAAACACATAGCATACCATTTTGGAAACTAGACCCCTTGAGGAACGTAACAAGGAATAAAGTGAGCCTTAATACCCCACACGGGTTTCACGACTTTTGCATATGTAAAAAAATATATATATTTTTTTCACTAAAATGTGTGTTTCCCCCCAAATTTCACATTTTTGCAAGGGTTAATAGCAAAAAATACCCCCCAAAATTTGTAACCCCATCTCTTCTGAGTATGTAGGTACCCCATAAGTGGACATGAAGTGCACTACGTGCGAACTACAATGCTCAGAAGAGTAGGCGCACCATTGAGCTTTTGGAAAGAGAATTCGTTTGGAATGGTAGTCAGGGGCCATGTGCATTTACAAAGCCCCCCCCGTGGTGCCAGAACAGTGGACCCCCCCCACATGTGACCCCATTTTGGAAACTATACCCCTCACAGAATTTAATAAGTGGTGCAGTGAGCATTTACACCCCACTGGCGTTTGACAGATCTTTGGGACAGTGGGCTGTGCAAATGGAAAATTACATTTTTCATTTTCACGGATCACTGTTCCAAAAATCTGTCAGACACTTGTGGGGCGTAAATGCTCACTGCGCCCCTTATTACATTACATGAGGGGTGTAGTTTCCAAAATGGGGTCACATATGGGGGGGGGTCCATTGTTCTTGTACCATGGGGGCTTTGTAAACACAAGTGGCCTTCAATTCCGGACAAATTTTCTCTTCAAAATCCCAATGGCGCTCCTTCCCTTCTGAGCATTGTAATGCACCCATAGAGCACTTTACATTCACATATGGGGTATGCTCTTACTCAGAAGAAATTGGGTTACAAATTTTGGGGGGCTTTTTTTTATTTTCCCTTGTGAAAATGAAAAATTTAGGGTGACACCAGCATTTTAGTGAAAAAAATTTTTTTTTCACTTTCCCATCCAACTTTAATGAAAATGTGTCAAACACCTGTGGGGTGTTATGGCTCACTATACCCCTCCTTACGTTCCGTGAGGGGTGTTGTTTCCAAAATGGGGTCACATGTCTGTATTTATTGTTTTGTGTTTATGTCAGAACCACTGTAAAATCAGCCACCCCTGTGCAAATCACCAATTTAGGCCTCAATTGTACATGGTGTGCTCTCACTCCTGAGCCTTGTTGTGTGTCCGCAGAGCATTTAACGCCCACATATGGGGTATCTCCGTACTCAGGAGAAATTGCGTTACAAATTTTGGGGGTCTTTTTTTCCTTTTACCTCCCGTGAAAATAAAAAGTAAAGGACAACACCAGCATGTTAGTGTAAAAAAAATTTTTTTTTTACACTAACAGGCTGGTGTAGACCCCAATTTTTCTTTTTCATAAGGGGTAAAAGGAAAAAAAGCCCCCAAAATTAGTAACGCAATTTCTCCCGAGTACGGAGATACCCCATATGTGGCACTAAACTGTTTCCTTGAAATACGACAGGGCTCCGAAGTGAGAGAGCGCCATGCGCATTTGAGGACTAAATTAGGGATTGCACAGGGGTGGACATAGGGGTATTCTACGCCAGTGATTCCCAAACAGGGTGCCTCCAGCTGTTGCTAAACTCCAAGCATGCCTGGACAGTCAGTGGCTGTCCGTAAATGCTGGGAGTTGTTGTTTTGCAACAGCTGGAGGCTCTGTTTTGGAAACACTGCCGTACAATTCGTTTTTTATTTTTTATTAGGGGGACAGTGTAAGGGGTGTATATGTAGTGTTTTACCCTTTATTATGTGTAAGTGTAGTGTAGTGTTTTTAGGGTACATTCACACTGGCGGGTTTACAGTGAATTTACCGCTAGGAGTTTGCGCTGCGGTGAAAAATTTGCCACAGCCCAAACTTGAAGCAGAAAACTTACTGTAAACCAGCCAGTGTGAATGTACCCTGTACGTTCACATGGGGGGGCAAACCTCCAGCTGTTTCAAAACTACAACTCCTAGCATGTACTGACAGACCGTGCATGCTGGGAGTTGTACTTTTGCAACAGCTGGAGGCACACTGGTTGGAAAACCTTCAGTTAGGTTCTGTTACCTAACTCAGTATTTTCCAACCAGTGTGCCTCCAGCTGTTGCAAAACTTCAACTCCCAGCATGTACTGATCGCCGAAAGGCATGCTGGGAGATGTAGTTATGCAACAGCTGGAGGGATCGCAACTACAACTCCCAGCATGCAGAGACAGCTGTTTGCTGTTTAGGCTTGCTGGGAGTTGCAGTTTTGCAACATCTGTAGAGCTATAGTTTAGAGACCACTGCATAGTGGTCTCCAAACTGTGGACCTCCAGATGTTGCAAAACTACAACTCCCAGCATGCCCAGACAGCAAACTGCTGTCTGGGCATGCTGGGAGTTGTAGTTTTGCAAGATCTGGAGGTGCACAGTATAGAGATCACTTTGCAGTGGTCTCAAACTGTAGACCTCCAGCTGTTGCAAAACTGCAACTCCCAGCAAGCCTAAACAGCTCTCTGGGCATGCTGGGAGTTGTAGTTTTGCAACATCTGGAGGGTTACAGTTTAGAGACCTCTATAGTGGTCTCAGACTGTAGCCCTCCAGATGTTGCTAAGTAACTCACCGGCTTCCTTTGGATCCAGGGAGCTGCGTCGCGGTCCTCTTCTTCTGCCGATCGTCGCCCTCTGCCGCCGCTGATCGTCGCCGCTGCCGTTGCCGATGGGTAAGTGGATCTTCGGCGCCGGTCCCTGTCGGTTTCCCCGTCCTGCCCCGCCTATTGTGGGAGGGCAGGACGGGGAAACCGAAAGTAAACCCCTCCGCCCCCGATCTGCTATTGGTGGTCGCGTCTAGACCACCAATAGCAGAGATAGGAGGGGTGGCAACCCTGCCACCTCACTCCTATCGCTACAGGGGGATCGTGGGTGTCTAGGACACCCGCGATCCCCCTTCTATTCCGGGTCACCGGGTCACCATAGACCCGCATGACCCGGAATCGGCGCAAATCGCAAGTGTGAATTTGCGCGGGGTGCCTGCTGATAGATATCAGCAGTCACCCCGGCGCGATCCCCGCCCGGCGTGCGGCGGGGACCGAAATTCCCACGGGCGTACAGGTACGCCCTTGGTCCTTAAGTACCAGGGAGCAAAGGCGTACCTGTACGCCCTTGGTCCTTAAGGGGTTAAGGACTTAGTGTTTTTCCGTTTTTGCACTTTCGTTTTTTCCTCCTTACATTTTAAAAATCATAACCCTTTCAATTTTGCACCGAAAAATCCATATTATGGCTTATTTTTTGCACCACCAATTCTACTTTGTAGTGACGTCAGTCATTTTACCCAAAAATCTATAGAAAAACGAAAAAAAATCATTGTGCGCCAAAATGGAAGAAAAAACTCAATTTTGTAACTTTTGGGGGCTTCCGTTTCTACACCGTACATTTTTCGGTAAAAAAATGACCCCTTATCTTTATTCTGTAGGTCCATACGGTTAAAATGATCCCCTACTTATATAGGTTGGATTTTGTCGTACTTCTGGAAAAAATCATAACTACATGCAGGAAAATGTATATGTTTAAAATTGTCATCTTCTGACCCCTATAACTTTTTACTTTTCCATGTACCGAGTGGTATGGGGGCAAATTGTTTGCGCCGTGATCTGAAGTTTTTATTGGGATCATTTTTGTTTTGATTGGACTTTTTGATCGCTTTTTATTCATTTTTTTTATGGTATAAAAAGTGACTAAAAAAGACGCTATTTGGGACTTTGGAATTTTTTTGCGCGTACGCCATTGATCGTGCGGTTTAATTAACAATATATTTTTATAGTTCGGACCTTTACGCATGTGGCGATACCACATATGTTTATTTTTATTTACACATTTTTTTTATGGGAAAAGGGGGGTGATTCAAACTTTTATTAACTTTTTTTCCCTTTTTTTTTTGCAATGTTATAGCTCCCATAGGGGTGTATAACATGCAGTACATTGATTCAATACACTGATCACTGCCTTTGCATTGCAATGCATTGATCAGTGTTATCGGTGGTCGATAGCTCAAGCCTGGATTTCAGGCTTAGTGCAATCAATTGCCGTTCGGACACGAAGAAGGAAGGTAAGGCCCCCTCCTGCTGCATCCTAGCTGATCGGTCCATTGTGATTTTACCGTGATGGTCCCGATCAGCCCGACTGAGCAGCTGGGGAGCTTTCACTTTCACTTTAGACCCGGCGATCAACTTTGATGCCGGACATCTGCCTGAGCTCGCTTCATAACCCTCCCATGCCGCAACGCCGTATAAACCCGGTGTTTTGCGGCAAGGGGTTAATTAACTAAAATAAATAATAGAGAATAAAAAAAATAAAGTTATGAAAAATAAAAAATAAGTAAAAATAAAATTATATTTTACCGTCTTCACCTCATCAAAAACATTTTGTCCCTTCATTTCTCTTGATTACATTATTCATTTTTTTATTCACCTTAATTGTTTTGTCTTTATTCTTACCGTTTTGTCCACATCATACATGTCCACCTTATGAGTATCTGCACAGAACGCCGGCGCACAGCAGCGAGGCGACTCTGTGCGCATGAAGTGACGTGTGGGGAGGTTGCAACTATGGCAACCATTACACATGATGGCGACTAATGTTTTCTGTCACACACAGCGCCGTAGCAGGGGCGCGCATGCGCACTAAAATGTACCCCACACTAGCGTGGTTATGGACTCTATGTTTATACATCTGGTGAGTCTTTTTTTAATCAATATCCAAACCCCTGGGCCGTAGCCCGGGGTAAAAAAACTCCCTCAATCGGTTACCCCTAAAACATAACCTTATTATGTAATTATAAAATGTATAAATCCCAACAAAAATGATTAAAACTGATGCGAGAATTGACCAAGTTATATAAATATGACAAATTGGGAGTCGTCACTCCCTGGAGAGAATGTTCACGGTCCTGCAGTGACCGCAATATTACTTGGCCATTCTGGTCCAGCCTCTCCGAGATTGCCACTATTGTCTCTTGAAAACGCCTTGGTAACTGCGAAACATGTCGAGGCTGGCAATAGAATGGAATGGCCAAGTAATATTGTGGTCACTGCAGGACCGTGAACATTCTCTCCAGGGAGTGACGACTCCCAATTCGTCATACAGTGACCCCCCGACCCACGATGGCCCCGACATACGATCATTTCAGCATACGATCACTCTCAGAGGCCATCACATGGTGAAGGCAGCACCAACATACGATGCTTTTGTATGTCGGGGCCATCGCATAAACGGCTATCCGGCAGCGCAGACTGCTTCAGCTGCCACCTGATAGCCGTTTACGGTGCCCCGTGTGGTCCGCTGACAATCACTTACCTGTCCTCGGGCCATCGGCGCGTCCTCTTCGGGATCCCCTGCATCGTCGGTGCTCTTCATCGTCGTCATGCGTAGCGACGTGATGGGGGCGACTGAGAGCGAGGATGCTGGGAAAGCAGAGGCCTTGCCGGAGTATCTGGGACGCCCCGGAGACGCGGCGACCGCGATGGACGGCGACATCCAGGGCAGCGGTGACGAGCGGTGACGGTCCGGAGCGGCGGGGACAGGTGAGTTCAACTTCCTCTAACAGTGGTCTTCAACCTGCGGTCCTCCAGATGTTGCAAAACTACAACTCTCAGCATGCCCGGACAGCCAACGCATGCTGGGTGTTGTAGTTTTGCAACATCTGGAGGTCCGCAGGTTGTGGACCACTGTCCTATACTTTACATTGCACGGATCCCTCAACATACGATGGTTTCAACAAACGATGGTTCATTTGGAACGGATTACCATCGTATGTTGAGGGCCGACTGTATATATATATATATATATATATATATATATATATATATATATATATATATATATATAACTTGGTCAATTCTGGCATCAGTTTTAATATTTTTTTGTTGGGATTTATACGTTTTATGATTACATAGTAAAGGTTATATTTTAGGGGTAACCTATTGAGGGAGTTTTTGACCCAGGGCTACGGCCCAGGGGTTTGGAGATTGGTATAAGTGGGTTCCTCGTTGCCCTTGGGTACGGTTTGTGTCTATCTTTTTATAATCCCCTCCTCTTGGCTCCTCGTTACCCTTGGGTACGGTTTGTGTCTATCTTTTATAATCCCCTCCTCTTGGCTCCTCATTGCCCTTGGGTACGGTTTGTGTCTATCTTTTTTGAATCCCCTCCTCTTGGCTCCTCGTTGCCCTTGGGTACGGTTTGTGTCTATCTTTTTTGAATCCCCTCCTCTTGGCTCCTCGTTACCCTTGGGTACGGTTTGTGTCTATCTTTTATAATCCCCTCCTCTTGGCTCCTCATTGCCCTTGGGTACGGTTTGTGTCTATCTTTTTTGAATCCCCTCCTCTTGGCTCCTCGTTGCCCTTGGGTGCGGTTTGCGTCTATCTTTTTTAATCCCCTCCTCTTGGCTCCTCGTTGCCCTTGGGTACGGTTTGTGTCTATCTTTTTTGAATCCCCTCCTCTTGGCTCCTTGAATCCCCTCCTCTGGGGTACGGTTTGTGTCTCTTTTTTAATCCCCTCCTCTTGGCTCCTCGCTGCCCTTGGGTACGGTATGTGTCTATCTTTTTTGAATCCCCTCCTCTTGGCTCCTCGTTGCCCTTGGGTGCGGTTTGTATCTATATTTTTATAATCCCCTCCTCTTGGCTCCTCGTTGCCCTTGGGTGCGGTTTGTATATCTTTTTTTAATCCCCTCCTCTTGGCTCCTCGTTGCCCTTGGGTACGGTATGTGTCTATCTTTTTTTTAATCCCCTCCTCTTGGCTCCTAGTTGCCCTTGGGTGCGGTTTGCGTCTATCTTTTTTAATCCCCACCTCTTGGCTCCTCGTTGCCCTTGGGTACGGTTTGTATATCTTTTTTTAATCCCCTCCTCTTGACTCCTCGTTGCCCTTGGGTACGGTTTGCGTCTATCTTTTTTAATCCCCTCCTCTTGGCTCCTCGTTGCCCTTGGGTACGGTTTGTGTCTATCTTTTTTTGAATCCCCTCCTCTTGGCTCCTCATTGCCCTTGGGTGCGGTTTGTATCTATCTTTTTTGATGCCCCTCCTCTGTGCTTTCTGTGTTTCATGTTCCTGTCGATGATTCTATAATAAAGAGAAAAGTTCTCATTCGAGACTGTGGTGCTGGGTTTTCCTTGTCCCAGTTGTCTTGTGCGTTGTCCCCACGCGTCCGTGCACACGAGGCGTATTGGTGAACTGGATACTCCATTACTGTACTACACTTTATTAATTATTATTATTATACTGTTTTATTGTCCACATTTGATACCTGATTGGTACCCCTATATATATATGTGGTTTGATCACATTTGTGCACTGCTTGGTAATGGCTGGGTGAGCCAGATGAAATGTTGCTGATTTTTTAAAACACATTTTCTTCATGGAATAATGACACTTTTTTGCACCTTATGTTGTACTGTGTGCTGTGGTGAGATGCTTTTGATATATATATATATATATATATATATATATATATATATATATATATATATCACACACACATTACTGGGCACAAAGGCTACATACTGCATGTAGGCTGAGGAGCCCACTGCGGCCCCTTATTTTAACTAATATGTATATGTATATGGATCCAGAACCCAAGGTAGAAGTTCTGTTGCGGATTCCACCATAGATTCTTCTGATGTAAAACTCCATTGTGTGAAAATAACCCATTATAAGTATTATAAGTAGATGTGACCCCTCTAGACCCCATTATAAGTAGGTGTGACCCCTCTAGACGCCATTATAAGTAGATGTGACTCCTATAGACCCCATTATAAGTAGATGTGACCCCTCTAGACCCCATTATAAGTAGGTGTGACCCTATAGACCCCATTATAAGTAGTTGTGACCCCTATAGACCCCATTATAAGTAGATGTGACCCCTCTAGACCCCATTATAAGTAGGTGTGACTCATATTGACCCCATTATAAGTAGGTGTGACTCCTATAGACCCCATTATAAGTAGATGTGACCCCTCTAGACCCCATTATAAGTAGATGTGACCCCTCTAGACCCCATTATAAGTAGGTGAGACTCATATTGACCCCATTATAAGTAGGTGTGACTCCTATAGACCCCATTATAAGTAGATGTGACCCCTCTAGACCCCATTATAAGTAGATGTGACCCCTCTAGACCCCATTATAAGTAGGTGTGACTCATATTGACCCCATTATAAGTAGGTGTGACCCTATAGACCCCATTATAAGTAGATGTGACCCCTCTAGACCCCATTATAAGTAGGTGTGACTCCTCTAGACCCCATTATAAGTAGGTGTGACTCCTATAGACCCCATTATAAGTAGCTGTGACCCCTATAGACCCCATTATAAGTAGGTGTGACTCCTATAGACCCCATTATAAGTAGGTGTGACTCCTATAGACCCCATTATAAGTAGGTGTGACTCCTCTAGACCCCATTATAAGTAGGTGTGATTCCTATAGACCCCATAAGTAGGTGTGACTCCTCTAGACCCCATTATAAGTAGGTGTGACTCCTATAGACCCCATTATAAGTAGGTGTGACTCCTATAGACCACATTATAAGTAGGTGTGACCCTATAGACCCCATTATAAGTAGGTGTGACTCCTGTAGACCCCATTATAAGTAGATGTAACCCCTCTAGACCCCATCATAAGTAGGTGTGACTCCTATAGACCACATTATAAGTAGTTGTGACCCCTATAGACCCCATTATAAGTAGTTGTGACTCCTATAGACCCCATTATAAGTAGGTGTGACTCCTATAGACCCCATTATAAGTAGGTGTGACTCCTCTAGACCCCATTATAAGTAGGTGTGATTCCTATAGACCCCATAAGTAGGTGTGACTCCTCTAGACCCCATTATAAGTAGGTGTGACTCCTATAGACCCCATTATAAGTAGGTGTGACTCCTATAGACCACATTATAAGTAGGTGTGACTCCTATAGACCCCATTATAAGTAGGTGTGACTCCTATAGACCCCATTATAAGTAGGTGTGACTCCTGTAGACCCCATTATAAGTAGATGTAACCCCTCTAGACCCCATCATAAGTAGGTGTGACTCCTATAGACCACATTATAAGTAGTTGTGACCCCTATAGACCCCATTATAAGTAGTTGTGACTCCTATAGACCCCATTATAAGTAGGTGTGACTCATATTGACCCCATTTTAAGTAGGTGTGACTCCTATAGACCCCATTATAAGTAGTTGTGACCCCTATAGACCCCATTATAAGTAGTTGTGACTCCTATAGACCCCATTATAAGTAGGTGTGACTCATATTGACCCCATTATAAGTAGTTGTGACTCCTATAGAACCCATTATAAGTAGGTGTGACCCCTATAGACCCCATTATAAGTAGGTGTGACTCCTATAGACCCCATTATAAGTAGGTGTGACCCCTATAGACCCCATTATAAGTAGGTGTGACCCCTCTAGACCCCAATATAAGTAGGTGTGACTCCTATAGACCCCATTATAAGTAGATGTGACCCCTCTAGACCCCATTGTAAGTAGGTGTGACTCATGTAGACCACATTATAAGTAGTTGTGACCCCTATAGACCCCATTATAAGAAGGTGTGACTCCTATAGACCCCATTATAAGTAGGTGTGACCCCTATAGACCCCATTATAAGTAGTTGTGACTCCTATAGAACCCATTATAAGTAGGTGTGACCCCTATAGACCCCATTATAAGTAGGTGTGATTCCTATAGACCCCATAAGTAGGTGTGACCCCTATAGACCCCATCATAAGTAGGTGTGACTCATATTAACCCCATTATAAGTAGGTGTGACTACAATAGACCACATTATAAGTAGGTGTGACCCCTCTAGACCCCATTATAAGTAGGTGTGACTCCTATAGACCCCATTATAAGTAGGTGTGACTCCTATAGACCACATTATAAGTAGGTGTGACCCTATAGACCCCATTATAAGTAGGTGTGACTCCTGTAGACCCCATTATAAGTAGATGTAACCCCTCTAGACCCCATCATAAGTAGGTGTGACTCCTATAGACCACATTATAAGTAGTTGTGACCCCTATAGACCCCATTATAAGTAGTTGTGACTCCTATAGACCCCATTATAAGTAGGTGTGACTCATATTGACCCCATTATAAGTAGGTGTGACTCCTATAGACCCCATTATAAGTAGTTGTGACCCCTATAGACCCCATTATAAGTAGTTGTGACTCCTATAGACCCCATTATAAGTAGGTGTGACTCATATTGACCCCATTATAAGTAGTTGTGACTCCTATAGAACCCATTATAAGTAGGTGTGACCCCTATAGACCCCATTATAAGTAGGTGTGACTCCTATAGACCCCATTATAAGTAGGTGTGACCCCTATAGACCCCATTATAAGTAGGTGTGACCCCTCTAGACCCCAATATAAGTAGGTGTGACTCCTATAGACCCCATTATAAGTAGATGTGACCCCTCTAGACCCCATTGTAAGTAGGTGTGACTCATGTAGACCACATTATAAGTAGTTGTGACCCCTATAGACCCCATTATAAGTAGGTGTGACTCCTATAGACCCCATTATAAGTAGGTGTGACCCCTATAGACCCCATTATAAGTAGTTGTGACTCCTATAGAACCCATTATAAGTAGGTGTGACCCCTATAGACCCCATTATAAGTAGGTGTGATTCCTATAGACCCCATAAGTAGGTGTGACCCCTATAGACCCCATTATAAGTAGGTGTGACTCATATTAACCCCATTATAAGTAGGTGTGACTACAATAGACCACATTATAAGTAGGTGTGACCCCTATAGACCCCATTATGAGTAAGTGTGACTCCTATAGACCCCATTATAAGTAGGTGTGACCCCTATAGACCCCATTATAAGTAGCTGGGACCCTATAGACCCCATTATAAGTAGGTGTGACTCCTACAGACCCCATTATGAGTATGGGTGACTTGCTGTGGCATAAATATAAAATATTTTTATTTTCTGTGCTCCATAATTTCCCCTCCATGAATGATGCCTGTACGCTGCGACAAGTAGCAGAGGAAAAGTAAAATTGTAGCACACGCATTATAAAATAATAGTGCATTATTGGCTTCCGCGAGGAGTGGAATGGACATCTTAAAAGCCAATCCAGCTGTCACATTTCTTCTCCCTCACTATGAAATCTTGAAAGGCACTTACAGAATAAACATGTTTTTATATAACGTTGAGCGCCTTTGTTTGCTGTGATTTTTTTTTATAACTTTATATACTTGTTTAAAGAAATTGGAAAATGTTTCTCAATGTGTCTCAGCCCCATAGACGTCTATTTAGAACTCATTATTTCATCTGACAGACATTAAAACTGAAATGTGTACATTAAGGGAATTGGGGATCAGCAGAGGGAACACGCGGATGAGATTTCAGGTTTTCTTGAGAACATTTGGATTCCGGTAAGAAGCTTTTCACAATCCTGAGACTGAATAAACAACATTTCTTTTTTTTTTTGATGAAGTCTTCTTAGAGTAAATGGTATTTTTATGCTCGGCATGCCATACAGAAGAACAGAAGGAATCTATTCATCTGACATTGTTGATGTTGTATAAGAAGTTACTTATCAAAGTTTGCACAAATGTTACTACAAGAAAACTAAAAGGTTAGGGCAACTTTGTAGATATTTGCTACATCTTGTATTCTGTCCAGTAACCCCTTCCTGGCATCTAATGTGCATTATAATATAGAGAAGCTTGTATGGAGTGGGCTCAAGAGCTGTGTATACTCTATACATATGTAATGCACAAAAAGAGAAATAAAACATGGCTGCCCATCCACAACAAGTTGTGGATTGTCGACCATGTTTTTTTTTTCCTTATTTGTGACTTTTAGGGTGCGTTCACACTGATGAATTTAAAGGGGTACTCCGGTGAAAACCTTTTTTCTTTTAAATCAACTGGTGGCAGAAAGTTAAACATATTTGTAAATTACTTCTATTAAAAAATCTTAATCCTTCCAGTACTTATTAGCTGCTGAATGCTACAGAGGAAATTCCTTTTTTTTTGGAACACTGATGACATCACGAGCACAGTGCTCTCTGATGACATCTCTGTCCATTTTAGCAACCATGCATAGCAGATGTATGCTAAGGGCAGCATGGTGGCTCAGTGGTTAGCACTACTGCCTTGCAGTGCTGGGGCCTTAGGTTCAAATCCCACCTAGGACAACAATAAATAAAGCGTTATTATTATTATAATAACGTCAGCAGAGAGAACTGTGCTTGTGATGTCATCAGAGAGCATTCCAAAAAGAAAATAATTTCCTCTGAAGTATTCAGCAGCTAATAAGTACAGGAAGGATTAAGATTTTTTAATAGAAGTAATTTACAAATATGTTTAACTTCTGCCACCAGTTGATTTAAAAGAAAAAAGGTTTTCACCGGAGTACCCCTTTAAGTGTTATTCACGAAGAATAATTTCGGTCAGGAAATTGTTGCCTTCTGTCATTTCATCCATCAAGCGGAATTCAAGCGGATTCTCCAGAATAAGAAAAGAAAGAGGCGGATCACTCACCGTTCCAATGCTGTGCACTTTTTTAAGAGATGAATACAGTGGCTACATGCGGATAGATGTAAACTGCAGGGCAAGAGGTGTTGCGGAGCCCCGTCCGAAGCGACGGTGCCGTTTCACGCCCACAGAATTCAAGCACAATTTCCATGCGGAAATGAAGAGGAATGAAGGAGGAGGCAATTTAATCTACTTTTCTGAATTCCACTTGAAAATGATGCTGGGCCGATTTTTTATTTTTTTTTTTTACCATTGACTTCCATTGGATTCTGCTCATGGATTCCACTTGAAGAATGAACATGTTCCTTCTTCAAGTGGAAAGAAATTCAGCGTCAAAATTCTGCTAGCATAGTGTGAACAGGACAACAGAAAAAAAACATTTAAAGTCAATGGGCAGAGAAGATGTGCATTCATTTGGAAAGTAAAAATCAAGAGGAATTACTAGAGTAAATTCCTCTTGAATTACTCATTGTGAACGCACCCTTACTCTATACATGGTGACAGCCGGACGTGCCATCATATCAACACCTTAAACCATCGGCCAGAATCAAAGATGACTTCAATCTAATTCATTCAAGCTCTTAGATGCCATGTTCCATAGGGGCCACTGTATCTAAGTGGTTGGAAAGCGGGTAGTAGTCTCCTCTAACCTTTGACCTTTAATCTTCTATGTATAGAATTGAACCCGGTCATCTTAGTACTCCCAGCACATCCTGTCATAGACAACATATACCAATAAAGTGGTCAAACCACAATCACAATCAATCATTTGACATTGCAAAATCTAAACACCTCCATGTGAATGAATAATGAAACAAATAAATTAATTAATTAAAAATAAATTAAATTTACCAAAAAAATTATAATAATAAAATAAATCAATAACATAAATGTATAAATATATTTTAAAAAATTAATTAATTAATGAATTAAAATAAATAAGTAGATACATAAAATAAACAAAAATAAATAAAATAAGTAAATAAATAAATAAGTAAATAAATAAATAAATATATAAATACAAAATAAATAAATAAAACAAAAAAAATGGTAACTCATGTAAAAAAAAATAAAAAATAAAAAAATCTGGGAAATCCCTATGTAAGTTCATAAGAGATTTTAAAATTATGAGAAGGCAATAAAATGCCATCCAATGAGGAAGACCATGGAGCTTCTATGGGGCTTCTGTGAAGATGGATCCATCCACTTTGCTACTAGTTGGTCAGAGCTCATGTCGGACTTACATCCTGGATAACAAAGCCTGACCGCATAATGGATTGATGGGGGGGGGTCATTTAATGTTTTGCTGTGGGACCTCCTTTCTTCAATTCTACAGAAAAGAGGTCATCACTTTCTTATGGAGATTTCTCAGGTTCGCAGGGCAGTGGTGATCATAGTCTAGACCAGTGGTCTCAAACTGTGGCACCGTTGAAAACTTCAACCCCCAGCATGCCCGGACGGCCAACGGCTGTCCGTGAATGCTGGGAGTTGAAGTTTTGCAACATCTAGAGGACCTCAGTTTGAGACCACTGCTTTAGACAATTCATAGACTGTAATGACATCGATGTCTATGTGACAGTCTATGGACACTGTTGCAGTCATTGTTACTCTTGATTTCTAACTTTCCCCCGATTATTTCTGTATTTCTCAGATCATTCCCCCCCCCTCTTATTTGTATTGGGATTTTCCAGTTTCAACCACCTTCTGGTTACCTTTCCTCCTCCGGTTTCTCACCTTCTGCTGCTTTCCTGGTATTTTCTCTAGGCTTTACTTGGACTCTTCTTCATTTTTGCAGACATTCCTGCAGCAGCACCAATTGCTGACCAGTCTGGGAACCAGATAAATTTGACTTCCCTCGCCTATTGTATCTATTATCTACTCCTAAAATTTTGGCTTGAACAAATGGTTCCCTGAGGTTCAGGATGATTACTGGAGGTGTGGTTGGATGGGCAGCACTATGGCAACATATGATGGAGCCGTCCTCCTCTAGAAGGTTTAGAGATGGTAGTTTTTAAAACTTCTCATGAAATTAGAGGCACCTGAGTTCTTGGCTCAATAGAGGCCATTCTGTTTTTTATGTTCACCATGGGCCAATCCTTATTTCTCTTATACACAATCTCCTACAGGGAAGCCATTAGAAATTCTCACTGGTCATGTATTGCAATTGAAAATCAATTTTACCTATTACCAGACAGGAATGGTTTGAGGATATTAGCTTACATGCGGGATATAGGAGCTTAGATACATTCTAAGAACATAACTTTAATGCATATGCAGGAATATAGAATTACATCCCTCACCTTCATCCTCCCATTCCCCTCGCCTTAATCGACCGATAGCCCTCCTCTTATTCTCCCATACCCCTTCTCTTCATCCACCCATACCCCTCCCCTCCATCCATCCATACCCCTCCCCTCCATCCCCCCATACCCCTCCCCTCCATCCACCCATACACCTCCCCTTCATCCACCCATACCCCTCCCCTCCATCCACCCATACACCTTCCCTTCATCCACCCATACCCCTCCCCTCATCCACACATACCCCTCCCCTTTATCCACCCATACCACCCTCTCCAGCCTCCCATACCCCCCTCTCCATCCACCCATACCCCCCTCTCCATCCATCCATACCCCATCTCCTTTAACCTCCCATACCCCCCTCTCCATTCACCCACTACCCCCCTCTCCATTCACCCACTACCCCCCTCTCCATTCACCCATTACCCCCTCTCCATTCACCCATACCCCCTCTCCATTCACCCATACCCCCCTCTCCATTCACCCATACCCCTCCCCTTCATCCTCCCATACCCCTCCCCTTCATCCTCCCATACACCCCTCTTCATCCTCCCATACCCCTCCCCTTCATCCTCCCATACACCCCTCTCTATTCACCCATACCCCTTCTCTTCACCTCTTTGGTGCCTTTTTTTTAACTGTACCAACTATGTATCGGGCACTAAATCTAACAGCACAGGTGGCTGAAGAACAGGCAAAAAATACAAAAAGTGCTGGAATTTGTGCGGCTCCATGTGATTGAAAAAATATAAAGTTTTTCTTGTAGGGGCGACAACATTTTTTTTGAAATCCTTCGGAGAGCCAAGTAACATTTCCAGTAGGGCAAATATTAAAGACATCTATCAAATTGATTATTTTTTGTTTTAATTTAACTTCAATTTCTTATTGTTTTCTAGATACTTTCTACTAAGCGCAGTCACAGATATCGGCTTCAGTACAAGGTTTTTTTTTAATCATTATTTTAATAGTTTTCCATTCACCTTGCAGAACCGACCATAGGAGCGTATGTCTCATCTGTCACCATCTGTGCGGCACAGTTGTCACCTTATTATTGGCGATCCTAAATATGTTAATAAAGGCCGGGGGAAGCCTCTCAGACTCGCTGTAGCATATAATAGCTGAGAATCTGCTGCTGTCAATGCACATTACCTTGTAATGTTCTAATATATTGTTACCACCTCACAATCCATACATTACCGGACACTAAAAACCGCCATCAGCATTCAGTGGCTGCAGAGGCTTTGTTTCCACGTCTTTACCTTTACAGTGTGTTCTGGGAGAAAACAAGCCACTTGTCCTCTTACAGAATGGAAATTGAATGTGCCGAGCTTGTATTTCAGCATCTCTGGTGGAGAACAAAATATAATTGGTTAAGGGAAAGAAAGCAAACTAATATTAAATCCCTGCACTGCGCTCTGTGGGGATCTCCGCGCCGACAACGTTTATTTGAATTTAGTTTTTTCCTTTCTTTTATATTCTCCCAGTCATGTTTTCCTTCATAAACTGATATGATATCAATATTATTTTATGCTGCATTATAAGAAAAGTAAATAAAGAATCCAAAATAAAATATTAAAGGGGTACTCCAGTGGAAAACATTTATTTTTTATTTTTTTTTAAATCAACTGGTGCCAGAAAGTTAAACAGATATGAAAATGACTAAACCCTTTCAGTACTTATCAGCTGCTGTATGCTCCACAGGAAGTTGTGTAGTTCTTTTCTGTCTGACCACAGTGCCAGGAACTGTCCAGAGCTGGAGAAGTTTGCTATAGGGATTTGCTCATGCACTGGCCAGTCCCTGACATGGACAGAGGTGGCAGCAGAGAGCACTGTGGTCAAATTGGAAAGAACAACACAACTTCCTCTGTAGTATACAGCAGCTGATAAGTACTGGAAGGATTAAGATTTTTAAATAGAAGTAATTTACAAATTTGTTTAACTTTCTAGCACCAGTTGATTTAAGAAAAAAATGTTTTCGACTGGAGTACCCCTTTAAGGAAACATGTATAGCTTTCCTTTATTTTGTATTCTGGAGGATGTCACAATACGCACTTCTGTTCAGTCTTCCGGTTCTGAATTTAAGGAGTCCCCAGATGTCCCTGCAATTTGGCTCCATTTAAAGGGGTACTCCGCCCCTAGACATCTTATCCCCTATCCAAAGGATAGGGAATAAGAAGTCAGATCGCCGGGGTCCCGGGTTCTGTGCTGTAATGATAGCGCGGTGCCGCACCGGCGATCCCTGGGGTCCCCAGCAGCGGGACCGTGGCGATCTAACATCTTGTCCCCTATCCTTTGGATAGGGGATAAGATGCCAGGGGCGGAGTACCCCTTTAAGGAAAAATCAATTGGCTTTGTATTATAGAAATCAAGGGGGACATTCATCAAGGTATTTAGAGCATAAAAAGTTGCACATGCGACAAAGCATTTTTTGTGCGACTTTTGCAAGCAAGCAAAAAGTTGCAAACAGCCGTACATAAGGAAATTTCAGTTTTGGTCACAAATTTATGATGTGCGAATGTCGCACGTAGGCAAAATAAATGAATAAATAGTCACAATCCCCTTTAAAAGTCGCAAGTCTACTCCAGTTCTGATCTGGAGTACAAAACTCCCGTACGTTAGCAATTATTTTTTATTTTTTTGTGTGTGTGTGCTGGTGATATGTAGGAGCACCAAATTTATGAAATGGTCCCAGGACATTGGATACATTTTGTGCAGGTCACATTTTCTAAAATTTCATTCTTAACCTACACCAAAAAGCAAAGCTAAGTGTATAAAACCCGTCACTATCATGTGTGGAATCAAATCAGTGGTTTGCTACTCAAAATCAGCAGAAATGTATAAACTAAAAGGCGCAAAAAAAAAAACACTAGCACCAAAATAATGCCAAATGTAGACGGAAAAAAGGTGTTACCCTAATGATAAGTGTCAGCCTTTGTGTTTTGCTTATGTGCTCCAAATTTATCAACCCCTCTGGATTAGTGTAATAAATATGTGTCACATAAGCAAAACTAAATAAAAAATAACTTTAGAATGTTTTAGACACTTTTTGTGTCTCATGCAACAAAGGGAGGAGGCTTATAGGCAAAAGGGCGTGGTTGGGGCACAAAGGGACACGTCTTAGAGATAAAGAGGCGGGGCTTATTTGCAAAGGGGTGTGGTTTTTAATTTGACACTGGGAAATGTTGCAGTAAAACATTGTAGGCTAAGCCAACCAATAGATGGTATAAGACAACAGTGTCTACAGATGCACCAGATTTGTTATCTATCTATCTATCTATCTATCTATCTATCTATCTATCTATATATATATATATATATATAAAGAGAGAACCTGACTCAATGACTCATCAACGCCCGGACTAAACCCTTGGACCTAGAAAGCTGAATTTTTTCACAGGTGTTTTTAAGACGTAGACGAGGAATAAGAAAGGATTTTTAGAAATTCAACCCTTAAGGGGGTGAAAAAGGGGTTGAAAGTTTGTATGGAAGTCCGTCATTTTTGAAGCTAGAAGCATGATACTTTGTTTTTAGGCTAACAATTAGACATAAAGAAACACGGGTTTTAACATTTTCTAAAATTCCACCCCTGAAGGGGTGAAACGGAGGTTCAAAGTTTGTATGAATTAAGATTAGGCTTCAATAAATAGTAGATGAACACATCAACCAAGTGCCACCACGAAGGGACTCGAACCCTCAATCTTCTGATCCGAAGTCAGACGCCTTGTTCATTAGGCCATGCGGTCCTGACTGTGGCCTAATGGATAAGGCACTGGCCTCCTAAGCCAGGGATTGTGGGTTCGAGTCCCATCTGGGGTGTATGCTTTCAATAAATAGTAGTAAGTGGCGGCACTAGCAGGTATTTTCTTCACCCATTCATTAAAACCAACGGAGCAGCTGGAGGAGCCTCTGTTCTGACCCGCGGCGGTGCTAGGACAGATAGCCAGGTATAAGAATCTAAATAACAATCACAAGAAACAAAGCCTGCACTCACCGTCCAGTACGGGTCTCGCTGCCTCCAAGTTCGGACCACATCGGTGACGTGGGATTCTGAGACTGGGCTGACAGCGCTCAGAAAAACTGGCAACTGCCGGCGGTTTCGCGTTACAATCAACACTTCTTCCGGCCTGATCAGGCCGGAAGAAGCGTTGATTGTAACGCGAAACCGCAGGCAGTTGCCTGTTTTTCTGATTATTGATTATTGAATTTGAAAATTTGCACCATTACTCTTAAATAAAAACGTCTGTCTGTATCTGCATTTACATAATAATAATCCGCCGATTAGCATCCTGCACTCACTGCTAAGTACCATACATGAGACTCCGACATGGAGATCACTGGAGATATTCGGGGAGATTTATTAAAACCTGCCCAGAGGAAAAGTTTCTGAGTTGTCCATAGCAACCAATCAGATCACTGCTTTCATTTTTGAAAAGGCCTCTGAAAAACGAAAGAAGCGATCTGATTGGTTGCTATGGACAACTCAGAAACTTTTCCTCTGGGCAGGTTTCGATAAATCTCCCCCATTGAGCTTGATGAATATATCAATACATGTGCAATATAGTAGTGCAGGTGGCTGAGGTATGTGGTGGCCCTCGACACCCTCCTCTGTCTCTAAATGTCTTTCTCTGAGCTTCATGATGAGGTTGGTGCAATGTTTGAGGAATTGGATAGCCTATAGAAAGTGTATAGACATTACTTGAGTATTACCCTCACACAGGAGACCCACGTCTCCATCATATGGCCGCTCAACTCAATTAAGTAAACAAAAACACCTATCATCCAAAATATATCGGGGTAACAAGATGTTGAGTAACTGCCATGTCAGAAGGTTACAGGAAAAAGGGCCACCTGCCCTGTATAGCAACGGAAGTAGTGGTAGAAACAAGACCTTTTGTGTTCCCGGCGCCGCTGACTCTACATCAAGTAGAATTAAGTCCAGAATTTTTTTTTTTTTTAAGCAGTCCTTAGCAGGACTATTTATTGTTCAAAATGAAAGTAAATTAAACAAAAAATATAGATGACACGTTTTGGGGATATCACCCACTTCCTCAGATTAGTATTAGTACTTTATTTTTGTTTTTTTAAATAAAATGTATTTTTTGTTTTATTTGTATTTTGAACAATAAATAGTCCTGTTAAGGACCTTTTACAAATAATCCATGGGTTTACTTCTACATGATGTAAAGAGTCAGCAGCGCCGGGAACACAAAAGGTCTTGTTTCCACAACTTCATCTTCCATTGCCGGTAGGTGGCCAGGCTTTACCACAACACTTCTTTCTATTATTTAAAGATATCTTCTGTTTGTTCACATCTCTCCAAGATATTGACCTCTGGGCCCTTGTATCAGCAAGGACTTCTCATATCTCTTTAGTTTTATATTATTTATGTAAGGGTTTAGTATTGTGGGTCGAAAATGTTTCTCTGCAGAAATACTCCACATTTCTAGTATTGGTGAACTTGGAGGCTTTCAGTGAAGAGTTTCCCATTATTTTAATATTGATTCTACATAGGACAAGACCCATCCTCGGTATATGACCAGGGCCGATACAAGGGCATCCAGCCAGTACCCTCAGTAAGGTGCCCGGGCACCCCCAGCAAAAAAAGACGCTGTTTAAACCACAGTCTTCTGCATGTACAGTACCCAACAACATGCGTAATGTATGTACAGGAGCATAGACTTACGTCTTTTCATAATGTGACCTGCAAGAGAAGTCCGGGGCCGCATCGGAGGATGCAGGGAGCCCGGCCTCAGTGCAAGATCGGCGGAAAGGTCAGTGGGACCTATTTGGGAGCACTACCTAGTGGGGGCATAAACTTCTTGGGGCCACTACCTACATTGGTGCTTTATCTACTGGGTGCGCTACCTACCTGGGGTGCACTACCTACCTGGGGGCACTACCTACCTTGAGCTGTGTAAGGGACCCCAAAGTTTCTAATAGCAGTCATGTATATGACAAGACCCCTCCTTGGTATATATACAGATGTCGCCATGGTTATGTTGAAAGTTTTTAAGGAGTAACATTAACCCCTAAACAACATATGACAGATCTGATTCATTATGGCACTATTAAAGGGGCACTTAGTTGGAAAACAATATTTTTCAAATCAGTTGGGGCCAGTAAGTTGACAGATTTGTATATTACTTCTATATCAACTCTTAATCCTTCCAGTACTTATTAGCTGCTGTATGCTTCACAGGAAGTTGTGTAGTTCTTTCCAGTCTGACCACAGTGCTCTCTGCTGACATCTCAGTCCATGTCAGGATTTTTTTTCTACCGGAGTACTGCTTTAAGGGTGTATGGAGTTTATGGACTCAAGCTGGCTGCATCCCCGGAAGCATTTGGCTAATTTTAATAGTAGTCAGTGGTATTGCTGTGGGATCATATCAACTAGTAAAATTAGTGATTAGTGATCCCATAGGGAGAACAGTGTTAATAATTAAAAAAAAAAAAAAAGTTTAGAAATTTCCAAAAAATGAATAATTGAATAAGCCATCAAAATGTCCCATCTATACCGAGTGGGACAAAAAAAAAAAAAAAAAAAATCTACAGAACACAGTGCAATAACTGGTCCCAACATAAGTCCATGGGGGGAGGGGGAGTTTTAGGGGTCTGTTTAACAGCCCCCTTATACACAAATTTTCTTAAATGCAGATAATCCGACCCTCTTACCAGACCCGCTCCTTGGAGAAGCAGCTTTTTACCATTTTGCTACAATATTTTTTATTATTTATTGCATTTTATAGAACATTCTAGACAAATCCTTGCTGGATGACTGTTCGTGCCGCCTATTCATGGTTACAGAACTATTTTTGTATCTATTGCGGATCACGTTATTTGTTCTTCAGACGCGGTCGGTGAATAGTGAATTTTCTCATCGCAGACACGCCTGTCTGAAATTTCTGTCCTCTTTAAAATAGTGGCGCTTTTCATGTGCGAGGTCTTTGAAGCCGTGTTTCAAGTTAAATTGCTATTTTTTTCCTCAATCATGTATTCAGTGCCTACCATAAAATGCCACAAAAAGCCTTTTATAAACAGCGTATAATGGACCAAAGATTACTGTCCTGCTACGTGGAGACTGATTTCTGTAATAATTACTTTTTACCATTCAGGACAATTTCTGTCTACGTCTGGGGAGTCATCTAAAATACAAGGACCTGACCTGACGTCAACTCCTCATCTCAAACTTCTGTGTCTGATAACTTTCCTATAGAGAGAATCAATAGGTTATTGTTAACTTCTGTACAAAACAAAACGGCAAATCCCATCGGAGGAGAAAAAGATCCTGTTCAGACATAAACTGAAATAAGTATTATGGTAGTGATATCCTTATACATAGGGGGCAGTATTATAGTAGTTATATTCTTGTATATAGGAGCAGTATTATAGTAGTTATAATCTTGTATATAGGAGGCAGTATTATAGTAGTTATATTCTTGTATATAGGAGCAGTATTATAGTAGTTATATTCTTGTATATAGGAGCAGTATTATAATAGTTATATTCTTGTATATAGGAGCAGTATTATAGTAGTTATATTCTTGTATATAGGAGCAGTATTATAGTAGATATATTCTTGTATATAGGGGCATTATTATAGTAGTTATATTCTTGTATATAGGAGCAGTATTATAGTAGTTATATTCTTGTATATAGGAGCAGTATTATAGTAGTTATATTCTTGTATATAGGAGCAGTATTATAGTAGTTATATTCTTGTATATAGGAGCAGTATTATAGTAGTTATATTCTTGTATATAGGGGCAGTATTATAGTAGTTATATTCTTGTATATAGGAGCAGTATTATAGTAGTTATATTCTTGTATATAGGAGCAGTATTATAGTAGTTATATTCTTGTATATAGGAGCAGTATTATAGTAGTTATATTCTTGTATATAGGAGCAGTATTATAGTAGTTATATTCTTGTATATAGGAGCAGTATTATAGAAGATATATTCTTGTATATAGGGGCATTATTATAGTAGTTATATTCTTGTATATAGGGGCAGTATTATAGTAGTTATATTCTTGTATATAGGGGCAGTATTATAGTAGTTATATTCTTGTATATAGGGGCAGTATTATAGTAGTTATATTCTTGTATATAGGAGCAGTATTATAGTAGTTATATTCTTGTATATAGGAGCAGTATTATAGTAGTTATATTCTTGTATATAGGAGGCAGTATTATAGTAGTTATATTGTTGTATATAGGAGCAGTATTATAGTAGTTATATTCTTGTATATAGGAGCAGTATTATAGTAGTTATATTCTTCTATATAAGAGCAGTATTATAGTAGTTATATTCTTGTATATAGTAGTAGTATTATAGTAGTTATATTCTTGTATATAGGGGCAGTATTATAGTAGTTATATTCTTGTATATTGGAGCAGTATTATAATAGTTATATTCTTGTATATAAGAGCAGTATTATAGTAGTTATATTGTTGTATATAGGAGCAGTATTATAGTAGTTATATTGTTATATATAGGAGCAGTATTATAGTAGATATATTCTTGTATATATAGGAGCAGTATTATAGTAGCTATATTCTTGTATATAGGAGGCAGTATTATAGTAGTTATAGTCTTGTATATAGGAGCAGTATTATAGTAATTATATTCTTGTATATAGGAGCAGTATTATAGTAGTTATATTCTTGTATATAGGAGCAGTATTATAGTAGTTATATTGTTGTATATAGGAGCAGTATTATAGTAGTTATATTGTTGTATATAGGAGCAATATTATAGCAGTTATATTCTTGTATATAGGAGCAGTATTATAGTAGTTATATTCTTGTATATATAGGAGCAGTATTATAGTAGTTATATTCTTGTATATAGGAGGCAGTATTATAGTAGTTATATTCTTGTATATAGGAGCAGTATTATAATAGTTATATTCTTGTATATAGGAGACAGTATAGCAGTTATATTCTTGTATATAGGAGCAGTATTATAGTAGTTATATTTATGTTCATAGAAGGCAGTATTATAGTAATTATATGGTTTTGAAGTATAGAGTATTACAGTAGGTACACTTTGGGCACAGTGCGCAGTAATATTATATTACTAGAGCATTTAAGATATTTCATTTAACATAATTATTTGACTTTCCGTAAATAAATCATTGACATTTATGTATACCAGATGCCCTATTCCGTACTCTGGTGAAAAACTTTTTTTTTTTTTTTTTTTTTTATAATCAATTGGTCCCAGAAAGTTGAACACATTTGTAAATTACTTCTGTTAAAAAACCCTAATCCTTCCAGTACATATTAGCTGCTGAATACTACAGAGGAAATCCTTTTCTTTTTGGAGCACAGAGCTCTCTGCTGACATCACGAGCACAGTGCTCTCTGCTGACATATCTGTCCATTTTAAGAACTTTCCAGAGTAGGAGAAAATCCCCATAGCAAACATATGCTGCTCTGGACAGTTCCTAAAATGGACAGAGATGTCAGTAGAGAGCACTGTGCTCATGATACAGCAGAGAGCTCTGTGTTCCAAAAAGAAAATAATTTCTTCCGTAGTATTCAGCAGCTAATAAGCACTAGAAGGATAAAGATTTTTTAATAGAAGTCATGTACAAATCTGTTTAACATTCTGGCACCAGTTGATTTAAAAAAAGTGAAAAGTTTTCACTGGAGTACCCCTTTAAACATTTGTTTGTAGCTAATGGAAGGGGAGATGTGTTTTTGGGACCTTTCCATATTTCTTCAAACTGTACTTCAACTGAGCACTTACTTAAAGGTTTTATTCAAAGATTAAAAGTTATTCTCTATCCACAAGATAGTATAAGACTAGCTGACGTGTGGAGGTCTGACCACTGAGACTCCCACCAATCATGAGACTGGAGGGTCTTGCATGCTTTACTGTCATTCCCTTTATTCCCTTCAGGACTTCCAAGTGTTGCCAATCCCTGAACTTGGCGATGTCCACAAGCCCCATAAAGAGTGATTTGATTTGCAGACGTCCATATGATTGGGACAATTGACCTCTGTTCATGTGATCTGTGGGGTCCCAGCTGTCAGCCCCCCATGAACAGCTTGTGTTCACCTATGCTGTGGATCAGAGATAACATTTAGGATAACTCCTTTACTGTCAGATCAGCAGATGAGTCAGGACAGATGATATCTGATCCTCCTCTGGTTTGATGTATCACATTATAGACCAATCCAATTAAAATCAGGTTGAAATTGATAGAACTTTGTTATTCTTCAAATGTATCCATTATGTAGATGTGTATAATAGTAACAGTGCCAGGCAAATGGAATCGATAAAATCTTCTGAGTTAGTTCAAAACCCACAGAGATGGATGGGAGAAAATTATGTTTTACATTCCTATTGCAATCGCTAGGCACAATTAAACCAAAAAATTACTTGAGGTTGCGGATACATTAAAATCTATGGGGCACAAAGTCAAATCACTGTCAGATCCTATAACACTTTGGGATTTTACTACTCAGTGCATTCTATGCATTTCATCATGTATTCACAGCCTGTTAATAAAGTCTTGGAACAATGCAGAATACTGACGTAAGCGTCGCTTGTTTGGAGATTTGATTTTTGAATGAATTTTCGAGTATTTAATTGCAAAGCAAAAACCATTTGGAATGTGTATTTGGCTATTTTGCACATGATTAAGCAAGTTATTACGGGAAGATTGAAATGTTATCATGCGTTACTTTAAGTAGCAAACAGAAGTGACTTTGATAATAATGACCCTCTCTTGATCAATTTGGCTTAGGGTATGAACTGAAGGCAATGTCCAAAAATAATGATCACCACAAAATATGCAAATTAGCATTTTCTTTTCAAATGTCTTTAAATTTTCTCTTTTCCTTCCCTTTTTAGTTTTTTTTTTTTATAAGTGACTTTTATAAGCATCTTATCAAGGTAGCAGAAGAGGTTAAAGGTGTACTCCATCCCTAGACATCTCATGAGATGTCTGATTGAGGGGGTCCCGCCACTGGGGTCCCCCACGATCTACCTGCTGCACCCGGCATTCCTTTAGAGCATCGGGTGCAGCGCTGGAGCGTCGGAGGCTTGTGATGTCATGGCCATGCCCCTTCAATGCTAGCCTATAGGAGGGGGCATGGCAACCCTCCGATAGACTTGCATTGAGGGGGCGTGGCCAGGTTGTCACGAGTGGGACGTGACCGTGACGTCACGAGCCTCCGCCGCCGCATCGCCAGTCATCCGGCAGGGAGCAAAGTTCGCTCAATGCACCTAATGTCTGGGGTGCTGCAGACGAGATCAAGGTCAGATCAATCAATCAGACATCTTATCGACTATCCTTTGGATAAGTATAAGATGTCTAGGAGCAGAGTAACACAAACTAGGAATCGGTTGTCCTCATGGGCCATTGTGAGTGACACATAGGTGATATCTATGATGAATAGAGAGGAGAAGACAATGATCCCACTAGTCACCAAGCCAATGTAGTCCTGATCAGAGACGATTAAGTCTAAAGAGATTCATTTCGGGTCAGATTCGGCAAATCTGATTCATTTTGAATCTGGATCCAGATTCGCATAAAGAAGTGCCCGGATTGCCCTATATCAATCCAACTAGACTCACTGTGAAGCCTCCAATGTGTCAGAAGATCCCTGGGAGCCAATAAAGGAAAGTATTAGTAACATAGTAACATAGTTCATAAGGTTGAAAAAAGACCAGAGTCCATCAAGTTCAACCTATAACCCTAATGAGTCCCTATTGAGTTGATCCAGAGGAGGCAAAAAACCCTCATACTAGAGGTAAAAATTCCTTCCCGACTCCAAATATGGCATCAGAATAAATCCCTGGATCAACGTTCTGTCCCTAAAGATCTTGAATCCATAACCAGCAATGTTATTATTCTCCAAAGGTGCATCCAGACCCCTTTTACCGAGTTCACCATGACCACCTCCTACGGGAGAGAATTCCACAGTTTCACTTTATTCTAAACTAAATAACCCTAATTCTGATAATCTTTCTGGGTACTGTAGTCCTCCCATTCCCTGTATTACTCTGGTTTCCCGTCTTCGAACCCTCTCCAGCTCCACTATATCTTTCTTGTACACTGGTGCCCAGTAATGTACACAGTATTCTATATGTGGTCTGACCAGTACTGTACACAGTATTCTATGTGTGGTCTGACCAGTACTGTGCACAGTATTCTATATGTGGTCTGACCAGTACTGTACACAATATTCTATGTGTGGTCTGACGAGTACTGTACACAGTATTCCATGTGTGGTCTGACCAGTACTGTACACAGTATTCTATATGTGGTCTGACCAGTACTATACACAGTATTCTATGTTTGGTCTGACCAGTACTGTACACAGTATTCCATGTGTGGTCTGACCAGTACTGTACACAGTATTCCATGTGTGGTCTGACGAGTACTGTACACAGTATTCTATGTGTGGTCTGTCCAGTACTGTACACAGTATTCTATGTATGGTCTGACCAGTACTGTACAAAGTATTCTATGTGTGGTCTGACCAGTACTGTACACAGTATTCCATGTGTGGTCTGACCAGTACTGTACACAGTATTCTATGTGTGGTCTGTCCAGTACTGTACACAGTATTCTATGTGTGATCTGTCCAGTACTGTACACAGTATTCTATGTGTGGTCTGTCCAGTACTGTACACAGTATTCTATGTGTGGTCTGACCAGTACTGTACACAGTATTCTATGTGTGGTCTGTCCAGTACTGTACACAGTATTCTATGTGTGATCTGACCAGTACTGTACACAGTATTCTATGTGTGGTCTGTCCAGTACTGTACACAGTATTCTATGTGTGGTCTGACCAGTACTGTACACAATATTCTATGTGTCGTCTGACCAGTACTGTACACAGTTTTCTATGTGTTGTCTGACTAGTACTGTACACAGTATTCTATGTGTGGTCTGACTAGTGATTTGTACAGCAGTAGAATTATTTCCTTTTTGTGGACATCTATGCCCCTATTGATGCCCCATTATTTTATTTGCCTTGCCAGCAGCTCCCCGACACTGGTCACTACAGCTAAATTTACTGTTAACTAAGACTCCCAAATCCTTTTCCACATCAGTCGTCCCAAGAGTTCTCCCATTTAATACATAATCCCAGCCCAGATGTTTTCTCCCCATGTGCATTACCTTACATTTATCAGTGTTGAACCTCATCTGCCACTTCACAGCCCAAACCTCCAACCTATCCAGATCCATTTGTAACAGTGCATTGTCCTCTATAGTGTTATCTACTATACACAGTGCATTGTCCTCTATGGTGTTACTACTATATACAGTGCACTGTCCTCTATTGTGTTATCTACTATACACAGTGTACTGTCCTCTATAATGTTATCTACTATATACAGTTCACTGTCCTCTATAGTGTTTACCGCTTTACAGAGTTTAGTATCATCTGCACAGATTGCTACTTTACTATTCAACCCCTCTACAAGGTCATTAATGAATATATTAAATAGGACAGGACCCAGGACTGACCCGTGGTCCCCACTAGCAACAGTCACCCAAATCAGTATACGTACCATTAATAACAACCCTCTGTTTCCTGTCACTGAGCCAGTTACTTACCCACTTACACACATTCTCCCCCAGCCCATTCTTTTCATTTTATGCACCAACCTTTTATGTGACACCGTATCAAATGCTTTGAAAAAATCCAGATATATGACATCCAGCGATTCCCCCTGGTCCAGTCTGGAGCTCACCTCCTCATAAAAGTTTATCAGGTGACAGGACCGATCCCTCATAAAGCCATGCTGATATGGGGGTCATACATTTATTCTTATCAAGATATTCCAAAATAGCCTCTCTTAGAAAATCCTCAAACAATTTACATACAACGGAGGTTAAACTATCAGGTCTATAATTCCCGAGGTCACTTGTTTTTTTACATAATTTACATTTTTCTCTATAGCTTTTTGATGCTTCTTCACTGTCGTCCTGTTTCAGTAGTTGAAACTAGAGATGAGCGAACTTTTGATAAATTGAATTTGGCCGAATTTTCCGAAAAAAGTTTGTTTGGGGTTGAATTTATTTGCGGCAAATCTATATTAAAAAAGTCTATTTCTAGCCTACAGAGAGCCTCAATAGGGGTATAGAACACTTTGCTTTGTTCTAATACACATATGGAGTGTGCTGGGGTAGTGAAATAATACTGTTATTCAGAATAACATGCAGATTACAGTCATCACTATAGAATCACTGGCACAGAGCGTCTGAATGTGGCAGCAGGGAGACCATATGACAAGAGTAAATAGATTTTTTAATGTAATTTTTATTTAATTTAATTACAATTTAAAACATTTTTTTGAGTACCCATTCTGGTGAGAATAGAGCTGGCGGTTCGCTGCGAGGTGAGCTGCCACCTGTTCCAGCCCATGGCTCTCACTGCCCCCCCCCACACACACACACACACACATACACACTGTCTTACTCTTTTGTGGAACTGTAAATGTTTCATTTAATCAGTAATGATTCATTGTGATCGCTCCAACCTGTTTCATCGGATTCTTGTGGTAATTCCACAGCTACTATATCACGTCGACAACCATAGGACCTCTGTCTTGAAAAGATTACATCGATTTTTTTAAATTGAAATTTAAGATTTTGAAATTGAAATTTTAGCTAACACTGTCAAGTTTTAGTGTCCCGGGCCCCGGCGTGTGGTTACAAAGGACCAAATGTAATAAGGAGTCACATGGCGGCACAATGACAGAACCTTAAGGTGGCATCAGTATGAGGAGACCATATAGTGGCTGAATCACCGCCAGGAGTTTGTGGCAGCCTGAGGAGACATATAGTGGCTGAATGGCACAGCCTGGAGGTGGCTGAAGCATGAGGAGTCCATATAGTATCTGAATGGCACAGCCTGGAGGTGGCTGAAGCATGAGGATACACTGAGACTTGTCTGGGCAGTGGAGGCTGAGGACACGGTGGAGGATAAGGAGGCGGAGTCACACATTTTCATAGGACCAACAGCCTGAGAGCGTGGAGGTGGAAGCGGCGTGACCTGTCCAATTTGGTGCTGTAGCTGTGCAGGAACCACATTCACCCAGTGAGCCGTAAATGACATGTATTGTCCCTGACCATAGTGACAGCTCCAGTCTGCGCTGCCGTGCACTTTGGTACACACTGACAGGCTCAAGGACCAGCCCACCTTCTCTTACACAAACTTGGGCAGGGCTGGTACTGCCTTCTTCACAAAGAAATGACGGCTTGGGACTCTCCACCTCAGCTCGGCACAAGCCATCAGTTCTCTGAAAGGTGCATAGTCCAACACTTGAAAAGGGAGGGACTGCAGCACCAACAACTTAGACAGGAGCACATTCAACTTCTGCGCCGTTGGATGAGTGGGCACATACTGTTGTCTCTTAGGCATGGCTTCGCCGATGGCTTGTTGGCATAGTGACTTACTAAAAGTAGCAGGAGCATCTGGAGTGAAAGAAGAAGTGTATGACACACAGCTCCTTTCAGCTGAGGTGGTGGAGCCTTGGCTGGTTGAAAGAGGGAGCGGCGTGCCACTGGGTGATGCAGCAGGCTGAACCACTACATCTGAGCCTCGGTTCTTCCAGGCTACTTTATGGTTGCATATGTTGACACAGGGCCGTGGTGCCTACATTAGGACCCTGGCCACGCTTCCCCTTCTGCCGACATTTCTTGCATGTGGCTATGTTAACCTCCTCCGGATGCCTAATGAAAAACTGCCACACCGCCGAATAGCTGATTTTAACACCGACAGTCCACACTAATTGATTGCTACTGGCGCCGTCTCCAGGAACCCCTGTTCCACTACCTCCTGCAAAGGTAGGCTGCCACAAAGCAGGTGGTCTCCCCGGGCACATTTGGCTCCAGAATTTCCACTTCTGCCACCACGCTGACTGCCAACCATGCTACCGCCTTGCTGGCTCAGCCTCATGGACAACCTGCAACCCTCTTCTCCTAATGATGATGATGATGATGAAGCCCCTTCTGCACCCGGCTCTCAAGTGCAATCGGCTTCATTATGATCAACAAGTGTCTGCACGTCACTGATGTCCTCCTCAGGTTCCACAACAGTGTCTGCTTCAGGACCCTGAACGCTGGCAACACCGCCTTCCACGTCATTCTCCGCATCACTACTTGCTCTCCTCCACTTCTTGGCTGTCCAGTAGCTGCTGACTGTCCTCTATTGGATCATCCTCAGTAAATAGTGGAGCTGAACCCACAGCATAGGATACTTCTGTAGGGGAGGGAACAGCATAGGACAAAGGCAATGGGAGGACAGGGACTGCTCCCGGGCCATGCCAACTGAGGGCTGTGTCTAAGGAACCCACCGACTGTTGACTGGGGGTGTCAGATGTCACTTGTGATGAAGTGGATGACCGTGTTAACCAATCGATGATGGCAGATGAGTTGCTGGTGGAGACAAGACCGCTGGCTGGTAACGGGAGCTCAGGCCTCTCGCTGCGACTCCTGCTGCCACTCGCCCCAAGTCTGCTGCCAACTCTGCCTGAAGTATTTAGGCCTCTTCCACTCCTCTGTGCATGTCCTGGCACTTCTCTGCCTGACATACTTAGTGCGTTTATAAGGGTACTAGCGGAGTACCTGACGTTGCCCGATTTTTCCTTCCTAATCCTTGAAGGGGAGGAAAATAAACAAAGGAGGAAGCTTTTGACTTCATATCCCGTCCTCATATAATGTTGTCATATCCCGACCTCCTATCCCGTCATCATATCCCGACCTCCTATCCCGTCCTCCTATCCCGTCCTCCTATCCCGTCCTTCTATCCCGGTCCTTCTATCCCGGTCCTCCTATCCCGGTCCTCCTATCCCGGTCCTCCTATCCCGGTCCTCCTATCCCAACCTCATATCCCGACCCGTAATATGTGTACCAGGTATTGAAATATCTCCAGCCGTACAGAAGTTATGTGGGAACATACATTTCCCATTGATTTGCATGGGACTTTAAACAAAAACCCTGACCCTCACAAATGGGGGTAGTTAAGGGTTAAATTAACTATCCTATATTTTAAGTGGACATATAAGTAACATGTGACCAAGTATTATCGAAATATCTCAAGCCGTTTGGAAGTTATGCAATAACATATATTTCCCATTGACTTGTATGGGACTTTAAACATAAACCCCGCCCCTGGAAAATGGGGGTGAGTTAGGGTTAAATCACCTATCTTATGTTTGTTGTTGACATATAAGTAACATGTGTGCCAAGTTTCATGTTAATATCTTTAGCCGTTTGGATGTGATGCTGGAACATACACGCATACATATGTACATACATACACAAACATGTTGAGTTTTATATATATAGATTACACTACGCTTCACTACACTTAAAACTGTATTTGTCTAGAACAGCAGCAGGTGATTACTTTTAGCTGGCCTTTCACAGTATCTAGGCCCTTGACAGATTAACAGGTAAAAAATGGTACACTACTTAGATGTACCTATGCGGTATGCACTTATGAGGGAAGAATAATGTGCTACAGTACGCTTAAAAAAAAAATATTTTAGTAAATTACCAGCCGGTGATTACTTTTGCCTGGACTTTCACAGTATCTAGGCCGTCGTCGTCAAGGCAACGTCACTAGTCCGGAGCAGGCCCGGAGCGCGGAGAAGAGGGCCCCCCGGTGAAAATGGACAGCCCAGAACGACTAACCCTCCCCACCGGACGGTCCCTGCAGCATAGATGGCCCAGACCAGCTCACTCTTCCTTCCCACCGAGGGAGGTGAGTAGAAAACTAAATGGGGGGGGGTCTGGATGATAACGTAGGCCGCAGTGGACTTCAACCTGCGGACCTCCAGAGGTTTCAAAACTAAAACTCCAAGCATGCCCGGACAGCCGATGGCTAAAGGGATTTAAAGGCGGTGATGATGAAGGGGGGGGGGATGATGAAGGGTGTCTGGATGATGACGGGGGTCTGGATGATGACATGGGGGGATGATGTATTTCCCACCCTAGGCTTATAGTCGAGTTAATAACTTTTCCTGGGTTTTTGGGGTGAAATTAGGGGCCTCAGCTTATATTCAGGTCGGCTTATACTCGAGTATATACGGTATACCAGATGCCCTATTCTTAAATATTTGTTTGTAGCTAATGGAAGGGGAGATGTGTTTTTTGGGACCTTTCCATATTGCTTCGAACTGTACTTCAACTGACCACTTACTTAAAGGGGTACTCCGGTGGAAAACAGCTTTTTAAATCACTTCTATTAAAAAATCTTAATCCTTCCAGTACTTATTAGCTGCTGAATACTACAGAAGAAATTATTTTCTTTTTGTAACAAAGTGCTCTCTGCTGATATAATGACCATAGTGCTCTCTGCTGACATCTCTGTCCATTTTAGGAACTGTCCAGAGCAGCATGTTTTCTATGGAGATTTTCTTCTACTCTGGACAGTTCTTAAAATGGACAGAGATGTCAGCAGAGAGCACTGTGGTCATGATGTCAGCAGAGCGATCTGGGTTCCAAAAAGAAAATAATTTCCTCTGTAGTATTCAGCAGCTAATAAGCACTGGAAGGATAAAGATTTTTTTATAGAAGTAATTTACAAATATGTTTAACTTTTCGCCGGAGTACCCCTTTAAATATTTGTTTGTAGCTAATGGAAGGGGAGATGTGTTTTTGGGACCTTTCCATATTTCTTCAAACTGTACTTCAACTGAGCACTTACTTAAAGGTGTTATTCAAAGATTAAAAGTTATTCTCTATCCACAAGATAGTATAAGACTAGCTGACGTGTGGAGGTCTGACCACTGAGACTCCCACCAATCATGAGACTGGAGGGTCTTTGTCTTTCGAGTGAACGGTGAAATAACTTGCATGCTTTACTGCCTTTCCCTTTATTCCCTTCAGGACTTCCAAGTGTTGCCAATCCCTGAACTTGGCGATGTCCACAAGCCCCATAAAGAGTGATTTGATTTGCAGACGTCCATATGATTGGGACAATTGACCTCTGTTCACGTGATCTGTGGGGTCCCAGCTGTCAGCCCCCCATGAACAGCCTGTGTTCACCTATGCTGTGGATCAGAGATAACATTTAGGATAACTCCTTTACTGTCAGATCAGCAGATGAGTCAGGACAGATGATATCTGATCCTCCTCTGGTTTGATGTATCACATTATAGACCAATCCAATTAAAATCAGGTTGAAATTGATAGAACTTTGTTATTCTTCAAATGTATCCATTATGGAGATGTGTATAGTGTCGGTGGCAGCGCTAGAGGCTTGTCACATCACGGCCACGCCCACTCAATGCAAGTCTATGGGAGGGGGCGTAACGGCCGTCAATACAATTAAAATGACATCGATCTTTATATACCTTGAGATGTTTTTTAAGCGATACAATAATAGAAAAATTTTTGTACAATTTTTGTACAATGTTTAAAATCGCCCTATTTTGACCACCTATAACTTTTTCCTTTTTCAATATATGTGGCGGTATGAGGGCTCATTTTTTGTGCCATGATCTGTACTTTTTCCTCGATACCACATTTACTTATATTACATTTATAAACCACTTATTTATTTGGAATAAAATTTTACAAAAAAGCAGCAATTTTGGATTTTATTTTTTACGTTTATGCCGTTCACCGTACTGGATCATTAACATTATATTGTGATAGTTCATACATTTACGCAAGTGACAATATCAAATATGTTATATATATATATATATATATATATATATATATATATATATATATATATTGTGCTTTTTGGGGTTAAAATGGGAAAAAGGGGCAATTTCCATTTCTATTGGGGGAGGGAATTTTTTAACATTTTTTTTTACTTTTTATTTAAAAAAAAAAATTATCTTCAGCATTCACTTGATTGCTAATACTGTTCAGTGCTGCCACAGATCTGATCATCTAAAATGGCGGCCGGAGGTCCCTTCACCTGCCTCCAGCCGTCTCCTGGGGTCTTCTGCTCTGGTCTGAGATCAAACAGGCCACCATTTAGATGATCGGATCCCCCCCATCAGCGCCGCAGGCGATCTGATCATCTATTTAAACGTGCACATTGCCACAGATGTCGTGATCTGTATTGATCACGGCATCTGAGAGGTTAATGGTGGACATCAGCATGATCGCTGATGTCTGCCATTACTGGCGGGTCCCCGGCTGTTGATAGCAGCCGGGACCTGCAGTGCATGACGCGAGCACCGCACCAATGCTCATGGTCATTTATAGGACGTAAATGTATGTCTTGGTGCGCGAAGTACCTCTGCACCAGGACAGACATTTATGTCCGTGGTCGTTAAAGGATTAAAGGGGTACTCAGCTGCCCCAGTGTTCAGAACATTTTGTTCCAATTCTGTTGAAGTGGGCGGTGGGGGTCGTGACTAGTGTTGCTCGTGAATATTCGCAATTCGAATATTATTCGCGAATATCGCATATTCGCAAATTCGCGAATTTCGCGAATATAGCGCTATATATTCGTAATTACGAATATTCTTTTTTTTTTTTTTTTCACAGTACACATCACAGTGATCATCCCTCTCTGCTTCCAGCTTGTGTGGTGTAAAGAAGGCTCTAATACTACTGTGTGAGACTGGCGTGTGAAAATTTGCATGTGCGAAAATTAGCATATGCGAATTTTCGCGTATGCTAATTTTGTATATGCTAATTTTCACATCTGTAAATTTTCGCATACGCGAATTTCCGCATATGCGAAAATAAAACGAGGATATGACGAATATTCGAATATTCGCGAATATATGACGAATATTCGTCCATATATTCGCGAATATTTGCGAATTCGAATATGGCCTATGCTGCTCAACACTAGTCGTGACGTCATGCAACGCCCCCTCAATGCAAGTCTATGGGAGGGGGTGTGGCGGCCACCACACCCCCTCCCATAGACTTGCATTGAGGGGGCTTGGCATGATGTCACGATGGGTGTGGTCATGATGTCACGACTCCCGCCGCCCACACCCAGCATTCTAAAGGAACGTTGGTGCTTCACAGAGACTGCGTAGGTGCTTCCCACCTGCAGGACCCCCGCAATCAGACATCTTGTCTCCTATCCTCCGGATAGGGGACAAGATGTCTAGGGGCGGTGTACCCCTTTAATGGGGTACTCCGCCCCTAGACACCTTATCCCCTATCCAAAGGATAGGGGATAAGATGTCAGATCGCCGGGGTCCCGCTGCTAGGGACCCCCGGGATCACCACTGCGGAACTGCACTATCATTACTGCACAGAGCGAGTTCGCTCTACACGTAATGATGGGCAATGCAGGGGCCGGAGAATCGTTACATCACGGCTCCGCCCCTCGTGACATCACAGTCTGCCCCCTCAATACAAGTCTATGGGAGCTGGTGTGGCGGTCGTCATGCCCCCTGCCATAGACTTGAATTAAGGGGGCGGGCCGTGATGTCACGAGGGGCGGAGCCATGACATCATGCTGCTCCGTCCCCTGTATCGCCCGTCATTACGTACAGAGCGAACTCGCTCTGTGCAGTAATGATAGTGCAGTGCCGCAGAGGCGATCCCGGGACCCCGGCAATCTGACATCTTATTCCCTATCTTTTGGATAGGGGATAAGATGTCTAGGGGCGGAGTGCCCCTTTAATTCTTCATAGCATTGAACTATGCATAAATAATAGGACTTTTTTTTTCGGATTTGAAACTGCTCTTTTCTAAACCTAAATAAATCCATTTGTAAATCCCGGTAAAATATGTTGTTTTTCTTCCTGCTCGTGCACTAATACCCTGTTTAAAATGCAATAAATGGTTATTACACTGTGATTTTTGTAATCTATATTTCAATACGAAGAAATTATCTCTAATGAAACAGGAACAAAGGCTGATTTTCCAACACTATACGATTCTAATTACAATTAAGGCTCCATGATTTCTGGATAACTTGTCTCACAAATTAGATAAAAGTTCAGAAGAGGTTTTGAAAATCAAACCTTGTGAATACGAAGTATTTATTTCTAAATAATTCTCCGGTATTTAGGTCAAAGGTAAACTTTTTTTTTTGTACTACTCTCATATAAAATCCTAATGCAGACATATTATAGAATAAGAGTAAAATATCATTGTGTGTTCTGCAGGTTTGTGGCGCCAGAGTGGACACCGCCGCGGCTCGTTTTTGTGTATTTTAGAATCCCAAAAGTCGAAGTCCAAAATAATCACGTCTCTGCAAATGTCTGATTCATTCTACATCCTGTGAAAAAGTTTGATAACCTTTCCATAATTTATAAGTGTCTTCCAGCTTGGTAGATGTCATGTGGATTTCGATAATTTTTATCACATTTTTATTTTATTCAGTCATTTTTATGACCGGTTGAGGCCTGGACTACACACAGATTTTTCACACAGGTTTATTTCTGCAGTTTTTGAGCCAAAGCTAAAGTGTATTTAAAGGGGTACTCCGCCACTAGACATATTATCCCCTATCCAAAGGAAAGGGGATAAGATGTCTGATTGTGGGTGTCCCGCCGCTGGAACCCTGCGATGTCTGTGCGGTACCCGGCATTCATTAAGAATGCTGGGTGAGGGTAACGGGGGTCGTGACATCACCGCCACGCTACTCGTTATGTCACGCCACGCCCCCTCAATGCAAGTCCATGGGAGGGGGCATGGAAGCCACCATGCGCCCTCCTATAGACTTGCATTCAGGGGGTGTGGTGTGACATAACGAGGGGCGTAGCCGTTACATAACAATCCCCGCCGCCCACTCCAAGCATTTGGAACAACATTTTTCCAACACTGGGGCAGTGGAGTACCCCTTTAAAGGGAATGGGAAATAAAAGGGAAAAACATATACTTCTCCTTACTGGATCCACTTCTGGCTTTGGCTCAAAAATTGCAGTGGCAGATATCCAAAAAACAACAGAAAAAAACCTGTGTGGAAACCAAGCCTCAAGGTGTTCAGTGGTCTCTGCACCAAGTCGCCCGCAGAAGACCCTGTAAGGTGTGTGGTGTGGCCTCCATGGGAACTTGTTTCTCCAGCAGATCCTACAGATGGTCGATCAGATGAGATCTTGGGAATCTGTCACCACCTTGATGTCTTTGTCATATTTCTCATCGATCAGTGTGATAGGGGGCATTATCCTGCTGAAAAAGGCTTTTGTCATTAGGGGGTCTCACTGCCATGAAGGCGGGACTCTGTCTGTACAATGGTCAGGTAGATAGTGCATGCCACAGTAACCTCCACATGATTCAAGAGCACAAGGATCTCCAGCATAGCATTGCCTATCACACTGCCCCTGCCACCATCGTCCCATAATACCTCCTGGTGCCATCTCATCCCAGGTAGTATATTTAACACCAAGTATTTTTTTGGCCACACCCCCTACTAGCCCATTTTTAGAAGCCAAGCCGTGACATTATATATATATATATATATGATCCCAAGAAAAATTCCAAAGGCACTCCAGAAGGAAAACAAACAAAGTGTTTATTGACCCATGGTCAGCAGTGGATGCGACATTTCAACGGCCTCACGCCGTCTTTCTCAAGCGTGTGAGGCCGTTGAAGCGTCGCATCCACTGATGACCATGGGTCAATAAACACTTTGTTTGTTTTCCTTCCGGAGTGCTGTTGGAATTTTTCTTGGGATCTTGGATGTCTATACTTGGTTTGCGACTGGGAAGTCACTATCCACATTATATATTTGTGGTCGTTGCTACATGACTGAAATGCGTAAAACCCTAATACTAACCTAACAACCAACTGTAACCAATAACCTATCAACCTCAACTAAGCAGTTTGGAGTGTGCCATAACTGCGGCGTAAAGAATATGCCTGGAAAAGAGGGCATACCCTGTGGTAAGTGTGATGGAATGAAAAGAAGGGGGGGCGGGTGGGAGCGAAGAACCCACGGCGTCATTGAAGGGAGGAGAGCCGTGAGTTTTATAGTCATCCTGCTCCTCCCACAATTACAGGCCAGCTGCGCAGGCCTTTCCATATATATATATATATATATATATATATATATATATATATATATGCACACAGTTGCAAGAAAAAGTATGTGAACCCTTTGAAATTATATGGATTTCTGGACAAATTGGTCATAAAATGTGATGTGATCTTCATATATGTCACAACAATAGACAATCACAGTCTGCTTAAACTAATAACACACAAATAATTAAATCTTACCATGTTTTTAACACACCATGTAAACCTTCACAGTGTAGGTGGAAAATGTATGTGAACCCTTGGATTTCATAACTGGTTGAACCTACTTTGGCATAAATAACTTCAACCAAACGTTTCCTGTAGTTGCCGATCAGACTTGCACACTGGTCAGGAGTCATTTTTGACCATTCCTCAGAACAGTTTCAGTTCAGCAATATTCTTGGGATGTCCGGTGTGAATCGCTTTCTTGAGGTCATGCCACAGCATCCCAATCAGGTTGAGGTCTGGACTCTGACTGGGCCAATCCAGAAGACATATTTTCTTCTGTTTAACCCCTTAAGGACGCAGCCCTTTTTCACCTTAAGGACTGAGCCCTTTTTCGCAATTCTGACCACCGTCGCTTTACAAATTAATAACGCGAAAACACTTTTACCGAATATTCTGATTCTGAGATTGTTTTTTCGTGACATATTCTACTTTATTTTGATGGTAAATTTTCGGCGTTACTTGCATCCTTTTTTGGTGAAAAATCCCAAAATTTCATGAAAATTTTGAAAATTTTGCATTTTTCTAACTTTGAAGCTCTCTAATTGTAAGGAAAATGGATATTCCAAATAAATTTTATTTTTCTTCACAAATACAATATGTCTACTTTATGTTGGCATCATAAAATGGACATATTTTTGCTTTTTGAAAAAATTAGAGGGCTTCAAAGTAGAGCAGCAATTTTCAAAAATGTCATGAAAATTGCTAAATCTGAAGGGACAGATGTTACAGAACTACAAATCCCAGCATGCCTGGGCAGTCGAGGCATGCTGAGAGTTGTAGTTTGGCAACATCTGGAGGGCTACTGTTTGGGCACCACTGTAACATTGGTCTCCAAACTGTGACCCTCCAGATGTTGCAAAACTACAACTCCCAGCATGCCCAGACAGCTTTTGGCTCTCTGGGCATGCTGGGAGTTGCAGTTTGGCCCCCCTAGTGGTTGCCACAGTAAAGATCAATTTACTTTCACTTTCAATTCCCCCCCCCCCACTGTGGATTTCCTACCTGATCAGGATCCTGCAGGCTCCAGCGAAGATCCCAGGTCCCCAGGCATCTTCTCCTGCAGGTACGGCCTCCATCTTCTTCGCAGAGCCCCTTGACATCCAGGGGCGGGCAGAACGGGGGGTTGCCATGGCAACCCCCTGTCCTGCGCTGCCATTGGTCAGAACTCCGTTCTGAGGAATGACAGGGGATAGGAGTAGATCGCAGCTTTGCGATCTCACTCCAATCCTTTAGGCTGATCGGGGTTGTTGCTGACAACTCCGATCAGCCCTATTTTCCGGGTGATCGGGTCACCAGAGACCCGATCAGCCCGGAATTGGAGAAAATCACATGTCTGAATTGACATGCGATTTTCTCCGATCGCCGACATGGGGGGGTCTCAGGACCCCCCTGGGTGATGTGCCAGGGTGCCTGCTGAATGATTTCAGCAGGCATCCGGCTCCGGTCCCCAACCGGCTAGCGGTGGGGACCGGAATTCCCACGGGCGTATGGATACACCCTGCGTCCTTAAGGAGTCGGAATGCAGGGCGTATCCATACGCCCTGCGTCCTTAAGAGGTTAAGTCATTCTGTTGTTTATTTACTTCTGTGTTTTGGGTCATTTTCCTGTTGCAACACCCATCTTCTGTTGAGCTTTAGCTGGTGGACGGATGGCCTTAAGTTCTCCTGCAAAATGTCTTGATAAACTTGGAAATTCATTTTTCTTTCAATGATAGAAATCCGTCCAGGCCCTGACGCAGCAGAGCAGCCCCAAACCATGATTCCCCCACCACCATACTTCATAGTTGGGATGAAGTTTTGATGTTGGTGTGCTGTGCCTCTTTTTCTCCATACATAGTGTTGTGTGTTTCTTTCAAACAACTCAACTTTGGTTTCATTTGTCCACAGAATATTTTGCCAGTACTGCTGTGGAACATCCAGCTGCTCTTGTGCAAACTGTAAACATGCAGCACTGTTTATTTTGGACAGCAGTGGCTTCCTCTGTGGTATTCTCCCATGAAATCCATTCTTGTTTAGTGTTTTAGGTATCATAGATTCGCTAACAGGGATGTTAGCATATGCCAGAGACTTTTGTAAGTCTTAAGCAGACACTCTAGGATTCTTCTTCACCTCATTGAGCAGTCTACGTTGTGCTCATGCAGTCATCTTTACAGAACGGCCACTCTTAGGGATAGTAGCAGCAGTGCTGAACTTTCTCCATTTATAGACAATTTGTCTTACCGTGGACTGATGGAAAGCAAGGCTTTTGAAGATACATTTATAACCCTTTCCAGCTTTATGCAAGTCAAGAACTCTTAATTGTAGGTATTCTGAGAGCTCTTTTGTGCCTCATTCACATAAGGCAATGCTTCTTGTGAAAAGCAAACCCAGAACTAGTGGGTGTTTTTTTTTTTTTTTTTTTTTTTTTTTATAGGGCAGGCCAGCTGTAAATAACACTTCCAATCTCATCTCGGTGATGACTCCAGTTGGACGACACCTCACTCCAATTAGCTTCAGTAGATTTCATTAGCCTAGGGGTTAACATAATTTTTCCCCCTGCACTGTGAAGGTTTACATGGTGTTAAATAAAAACATGGTAAGATTTAATTATTTGTGTGTTATTAGTTTAAGCAGACTGTGATTGTCTATTGTTGTGACTTAGATAAAGATCAGATCACATTTTATGACCAAATTGTGCAGAAATCCATATAATTCCACAGGGTTTACATACTTTTTCTTGCAACTAAATGTATAGATGCCAAGCAGAAAGGAGGAGCAGCACACCGGAGTAGTAAAATGCAAGTAATGGGTGCAGGCAGTCGCAGGGGCCCAGGTCTTGGGTCCAACAGAGTAGGTACAAGAAGGTTGACTGCAGAGAATTCAATCAATTAATACAGTGGCTACGTTTCTGTGGTCTCAGACCACCATGGTGTTTGAGATCACAGAAACGTAGTCACTACATTAATGGAATTAAGCTACATCCTTAATTGAATACACTGGTGTGCTGCAGTCAACTTTCTTATATATATATATATATATATATTAAAAATAAAGAGTAAAACTAAAATAAAAAAATGTACAAGAAAAGATGTATTAAAAATAGAGGTGCCATATTAAAACTTAAAGTAAAAGGTACTCCACCCCTAGATATCTTATCCCCTGTCCAAAGTATAGGGCATAAGATGTCTGATCGCAGGGGTCCCACCACTGGGGACCTCCACAATCTCGGCTGCGGCACCCCAGACATCCAAACATGGGTGATAGTATATTTGGGACTCAGACAACACTTTTTGCACACTATTAGGTGGTTAGACATTAAAAGTTAAAGGGGTACTCTGCCCCTGAACATCTTATCCTCTATCCAAAGGCGACCCCTGCTATCTCCCTGCTGCACCCAGTATTCGTTTATAGTGTCGGGCGTAGTGTCGGAGGCTTGCAACGTCATAGCCATGCCCCCTCAATGCAAGTCTGTTGGAGGGGGCGTCACGCCACCTCCCATAGACTTGTATTGTGGGGGCATGGCCGTGACGTCAAGAACCCCCCCCCCGCACCACCAGTAATCCAGCACAGAACAAAGTTTGCTCAGTGCACCGGATGTCTGGGGTGCTGTAGCTGAGATCACAGGGGTCCCACCACTGGGGGATTAGACATCTCTCTTTTGGATAGGGGATAAGTTGTCAAGGGGCGGAGTACCCCTTTAAGTTTTAATATGGCACCTCTATTTTTGACACATTTTTTCTTGTACAATTTTGTCCGCAATGTTATTCATCTTGGCTTACGTGTGGGCCTCTGACTTATATTACAGATATATTTCCGTGAAATCAGAAACTTTCAGGATCTATGTCTTACTTTCTGATGCAATGGTTCCTCTCCGCAATGCATGATGGATATAAGTTTATGACGTTAGGCCAAATGAGTTTTTACCTGTTTCTAATTTTTTTTTTATAGACTAAAACATGCAATAGTTATAAAACATTATCCCTGAATGTCTAATAGTAAAAAAGAATTATGGATTGGTAAGAAAAACCCAAATTTATTTCAACTGTTCCAAGGCAATTATTGTACAGGCTGGAGACATCGGTAAAGATTGATACGTCGCCAAAAAGAGATCAGTCGCCTCTGTATGGCCCGACAGGCGCCAATTAATTTACAGGTGTCAGAAACATCTATATAAAGGGGATGAATGCAACTAAAGTGAGACGACATATCATCGGCTGAGCTGACTACACTAAGGTGAACAAAGGTGTCACGGAGCCGCCGCGACCGCACTAGTCACCGGCCTCCTTAGCATCTGCTTTTGGCAGGTACATTGTTTCTGTCATCTTTTATATGTTGGATAGAATTTGATGTAACAAGAACATTTCATTTTTCTTCTTTGATTGATTTTTTGCTGCAAAATTAACCCAAATTTTCGTAATGGTACAAAAAAGTAAAAGCAAACAGAAATACTGGTGCAATATTACTTGTATATAGTTTCTAATAACATTACAGGGTTCTCTAACCACTAATATTACCTCTGATTGGTGGGGTCCAACCTTCAGGACCCACATTTATGAGGAGAACCTATCCTGTGTCATCTTTGAATCGGTGACCCCTTTTTAGAAGAGGGGAGTGTCAGCTGTATCTTGCAGCCGACACCTGCCTGCCATGGAAGCCTTCTAAAGGCCTGTGTCAGAGGGAAATCTTCTTGTACAGTTCATATCAGGAAGGCTGTACTGGTAGATTGCTGGCCTGACAGTTTACTGCTTCACAGTAGTATGGTATATAGTATACAGTAGTATGGTATATAGTATACAGTAGTATGATATATATAGTATACAGTAGTATGGTATATAGTATACAGTAGTATGATATATAGTATATAGTAGTATGGTATATAGTATACAGTAGTATGATATATAGTATACAGTAGCATGGTATATAGTATACAGTAGTATGGTATATAGTATATAGTAGTATGATATATAGTATACAGTAGAATGGTATATAGTATACAGTAGTGTGGTATATAGTATACAGTAGTATGGTATATAGTATACAGTAGTATGATATATAGTATACAGTAGAATGGTATATAGTATACAGTAGTGTGGTATATAGTATACAGTAGTATGGTATATAGTATACAGTAGTATGATATATAGTATACAGTAGCATGGTATATAGTATACAGTAGTATGATATATAGTATACAGTAGCATGGTATATAGTATACAGTAGTATGATATATAGTATACAGTAGTATGATATATAGTATACAGTAGAATGGTATATAGTATACAGTAGTGTGGTATATAGTATACAGTAGTATGATATATAGTATACAGTAGTATGATATATAGTATACAGTAGTATGGTGTATATATAGTATACAGTAGTATGATATATAGTATACAGTAGAATGGTATATAGTATACAGTAGTGTGGTATATAGTATACAGTAGTATGGTATATAGTATACAGTAGTATGATATATATAGTATACAGTAGTATGGTATATAGTATACAGTAGTGTGGTATATAGTATACAGTAGTATGATATATAGTATACAGTAGTATGATATATAGTATACAGTAGTATGATATATAGTATACAGTAGTATGATATATAGTATACAGTAGTATGGTATATAGTATACAGAAGTATGGTATATAGTATACAGAAGTATGGTATATAGTATATAGTAGCATGATATATAGTGTACAGTAGTATGGTATATAGTATACAGTAGTATGATATATAGTATACAGTAGTATGGTATATAGTATACAGTAGTGTGGTATATAGTATACAGTAGTATGGTATATAGTATACAGAAGTATGGTATATAGTATATAGTAGCATGATATATAGTGTACAGTAGTATGGTATATAGTATACAGTAGTATGATATATAGTATACAGTAGTATGGTATATAGTATACAGTAGTATGGTATATAGTATACAGTAGTATGCTATATAGTATACAGTAGTGTGGTATATAGTATACAGTAGCGTGGTATATAGTATACAGTAGCATGGTATATAGTATACAGTAGCATGGTATATAGTATACAGTAGTATGGTATATAGTATACAGTAGCATGGTATATAGTATATTGTAGTATGGTATATAGTATACAGTAGCATGGTATATAGTATACAGTAGTATGATATATATATAGTATACAGTAGTATGATATTAGTATACAGTAGTATGGTATACAGTAGTATGATATATACGGTAGTATACAGTAGTATGGTATACAGTAGTATGGTATATAGTATACAGTAGTATGGTATATAGTATACAGTAGTATGGTATATAGTTTACAGTAGAATGGTATATAGTATACAGTAGTATGGTATATAGTTTACAGTAGAATGGTATATAGTATACAGTAGAATGGTATATAGTATACAGTAGTATGATATATAGTATACAGTAGTATGATATATAGTATATAGTAGTTTGATATATATAGTATACAGTAGTATGATATATAGTATATAGTAGTTTGAGAGATATATATATAGTATACAGTAGTGTGGTAAATAGTATGGTATATAGTATACAGTAGTATGGTATATAGTAGTATGATATATAGTATACAGTAGTATGATATATAGTATACAGTAGTATGATATATAGTATACAGTAGTATGATATATAGTATACAGTAGTATGGTATATAGTATACAGTAGTATGATATATAGTATACAGTAGTATGGTATATAGTATACAGTAGTATGGTATATAGTAGTATGGTATATAGTAGTATGGTATATAGTATATAGTAGTATGATATATAGTATACAGTGGTATTCTATATAGTATACAGTAGTATGGTATATATTATACAGTAGTATGATATATAGTATACAGTAGTATTGTATATAGTTTACAGCAGAATGGTATATATGATATATATAGTATACAGTGGTATGGTATATAGTATACAGTAGTATGGTATATAGTATACAGTAGTGTGGTATACAGTATACAGTAGTATGACATATATAGTATACATTATACAGTAGTGTGGTGTATAGTATACAGTAGTATAGTATATAGTATACAGTAGTATGGTATACAGTAGGGATCGACCGATATCGTTTTTTTAGGGCCGATACCGATAATCGGTGGAGGTTAGGGCCGATATCCGATAACTTATACCGATATTCCGGTATAAGTTATTGGCTATTTAACCCCCTGCGACACCGCTGCAGATGATTGATTTAAAGCGGGGGCTTTAAATCAATGATCTGCAGTGGCTTTTGCGGGGCCATAGGCCGCCGCTGCCACCACCCGCTTCTCTCCCCTACCTGCCAGGGTTCTCCGGGCCATCCATCCATCGTTCCTGTAGTGTCCGGGGGCGTTCCGGGTGGAGGGTGGTCCAGTCCGGGCTGTTCTTCTTCTCTGGCGGTCATCTTCTCCACTCCGGGCAGACTCCGGCCTAGTACGCTGCATAGACGCCGCTGCACAGTGACGCCCGTGCGCAGCGACGCACCTGACGTTACGGCGTAGCGGCGTTTATGCAGCGTACTAGGCCGGAGCCTGCCCGGAGTGGAGAAGAAGACCGTGGGAGAAGAAGGACAGCCCGGACCACCCTCCACCCGGAATGCCCCCGGACACTACATGAAGGAAGGATGGCCTGGACCACCCCCATTACGGGTAAGTTTAACTTTTTTATTGACCCGGAGGGTGGGGGAGGGGCCCGACCGGTATAGCGGTATGGGAAAAAATCCATACCGGTATACCGCCTAGCATCACGGTGGGGGGTGCGACGCGGTGCGGTGGGTCGGGGGTGCGGTGCGGCGGGTAGAGGGGGTGGCGGTCGCGGTGCAGTGGGGGCGGTGCGGGGGGCGGGGCATTATCGGGTTATCGGCAAGATAATTGCCGATACCGATAATGCCCAAAATCGTGATTATCGGCCGATAATATCGGCCATACCGATAATCGGTCGATCCCTAGTATACAGTATACAGTAGTGTGGTAAATAGGATACAGTAGTATGATATATAATTTACAGTAGTATGGTATATAGTATACAGTAGAATGGTATGTAGTATACAGTAATATGGTATACAGTAGTATGATATATATATAGTATATAGTAGTGGGGTATATATTATACAGTAGTATGGTATATAGTATACAGTAGAATGGTATATATATTATATAGTAGTGTGGCATATAGTATATATAGTATACAGTAGTATGATATATAGTATACAGTAGAATGGTATATAGTATACAGTAGTATGATATATATAGTATACAGTAGAATGGTATATAGTATGCAGTAGTATGATATATTTAGTATACAGTAGTATGGTATATAGTATACAGTAGAATGGTATATAGCATACAGTAATACGATATATATATAGTAAATAGTAGTATGATATATAGTATACAGTAGTATGATACATAGTACACAGTGGTATGATATACAGTATTCAGAACATTTATGTTAAAATAAAGGGGGGGGGGAGTTTAAAAAGTACAATTGGTCCTGCAAAAAACAAGCCCCCATTTTGGCTCTGTACATTGAAAAATTAAATATTATTTTACTCTTTATTGAAGAGGAGCTACATACATAGCAAAAATTGCTGACTGGGGAAGAAGGGGTTAACTAAACTTAAGGGTAGAAGCACACAGGGAACGTCCACATCGTATTTCATGCTGCAGAAGTGCAGACGGCAGTCATAAGAGGGACTACAGGGTCAGCTCCATGCCGCGGCCAGTAACTCTATGTGCTCGCTCGTAGTGATAGGTTTCTACAGAGGGAAATATGACACTACAAGCGGACTCTACAGGCGGACTCTACAGGCGGACTGTACAAGAGGACAGTACGAGCCCATGCTACAAACGGAAACTACAAGTGGCCACTACGAGAGAACAAGACACGAGGACACTACCAGCGAACTCTACGAGAGAACAATTCAAGAGGACAGTACAAGAGGATAGTACAAGCGGACACAACAAGTGGCCACTACGAGAGAAAAATACAAGAGGGCACTACCAGCGAACTCTACGAGAGAACAATACAAGAGGAAACTATCAGCGAACTCTACGAGAGAACAATACAAGAGGACAGTACAAGAGGACAGTACAAGAGGACACTACAAGTGGCCACTACGAGAGAACAATACACGAGGACACTACCAGCGAACTCTACGAGAGAACAATTCAAGAGGACAGTACAAGAGGATAGTACAAGCGGACACAACAAGTGGCCACTACGAGAGAAAAATACAAGAGGACACTACCAGCGAACTCTACGAGAGAACAATACAAGAGGAAACTACCAGCGAACTCTACGAGAGAACAATACAAGAGGACAGTACAAGAGGACAGTACAAGAGGACACTACAAGAGAACAATACAAGGACACTACCAGGAAACTCTACGAGTCAACAATACAAGAGGACAGTACAACAGGATAGTACAAGCGGACACTACAAGCGGACCCTACAAGCTGACACTACAAGAGGACACGACAAGTGGAAACTACAAGGGGACACCACAAGAGAACAATACAAGAGGACACCTCAAACGGACTCTACGAGAGAACAGTACAAGATTACAGTACAAGCGGACACTACAAGAGGACAGTACATGCGGACACTACAAGCGGAAACTACAAGCGGACAATTCAAGAGGACACTACAAGCGGACTCTATGAGAAAACAGTACAAGAGGACACTACAAAAGGACAGTGCAAGCGGACACTACAAGCGGACAGTACAAGAGGACAGTACGTGCGGACACTACAAGCGGAAACTACACGCAAACAATTCAAGTGGACACTACAAGCGGACACTACAAGAGGACAGTATGTGTGGACACTCCAAGTGGAAACTACAAGCGAACAATTCAAGAGGACACTACAAGCGGACTCTACGAGAAAACAGTACAAGAGGACACTACAAAAGGACAGTGCAAGCGGACACTACAAGCGGACACTACAAGAGGACAGTACGTGCGGACACTACAAGCGGAAACTACAAGCAAACAATTCAAGTGGACACTACAAGCGGACACTACAAGAGGACAGTATGTGTGGACACTCCAAGCGGAAACTGCAAGCGAACAATTCAAGAGGACACTACAAGCGGACTCTGCAAGCGGACTCTACTAGAGGAAAGTACAAGAGGACACTAAAAGAGGACTGTACGAGCGGACTCTCCAAGCGGACAGTACAAGTTGACTCTACAAGTGGTCTCTACAAGAGGACAGTACGAGCGGACACTACGAGAGGAAAGTACCAGAGGACAGTACAAGCGGACACTACAAGAGGACAGTACGTGCGGACAGTACAAGCGGACACTACAAGAGGACAGTACAAGGGGACACTACAAGAGGACAGTACGTGCGGACACTACAAGCGGAAACTACAAGCAAACAATTCAAGTGGACACTACAAGAGGACAGTATGTGTGGACACTCCAAGCGGAAACTACAAGCGAACAATTCAAGAGGACACTACAAGCGGACTCTACGAGAAAACAGTACAAGAGGACACTGCAAGCGGACTCTCCAAGCGGACAGTACAAGTTGACTCTACAAGTGGTCTCTACAAGAGGACAGTACGAGCGGACACTACGAGAGGAAAGTACCAGAGGACAGTACAAGTGACACTACACTACAAGAGCACAGTACATGCAGACACTACAAGCGGACACTGCAAGAGGACAGTGCATGCGGACACTACAAGCGGAAACTACAAGCGAACAATTCAAGAGGACACTACAAGCGGACTCTATGAAAAAACAGTACAAGCGGACACTACAAGAGGACAGTACGTGCGGACAGTACAAACGGACACTACAAGAGGACAGTACAAGCGGACACTACAAGAGGACAGTACGTGCGGACACTACAAGCGGAAACTACAAGCAAACAATTCAAGTGGACACTACAAGAGGACAGTATGTGTGGACACTCCAAGCGGACACTACGAGAGGAAAGTACCAGAGGACAGTACAAGTGGAATCTGCAAGTGGACTCTACAAGAGGACAGTACGAGAGGAAAGTACAAGCGGACAGTGCAAGCAGACTCTACAAGCGGACACTACAAGCGGACACTACGAGCGGAGACTACAAGCAGACACTACGAGCAGACACTACGAGCAGACACAGCAGAGAGCTCTGTAGTCCCTCTTATGACTGTCATCAGCGCATCCAGAATGTAAAATAAGCTGCAGATACGCCCCGCGTGACCCTGCCCTTAGGAGATATTTAACCCACATAAAGCCATTGCATGTATACGGGATTTTTCTTTATTGGGTGAAGCCTCACCCATGATTGTCCCTCCCGCTCAGTATTTTTCTATATATATTTTTATTTTTTAGCTTTTGTAGTCGCTGCCCTAAACCTGCTGCTGCTTTCTGTTCAATTCTGACAGATAAACCTCCATAGGCCTCCTCTGATATCGGCGCCATAGAGGGGGGCATTGTACGGCCTAGGTAAGAGGCCAGCTTGTAATTTGTATACAGCGTACAGAATCTCCGCACATCAATATTCATCACAAATTATCCATCTAGAATTCATAAAGAAATTATGTCAATGAGTAGAGAACGAGTGGACTCCTAATGAACGCCGTAAACCGGGGAGGAACAACATCCATGTGCACCGGGGAATATATTAGCTCAGCCGCGCACATAAATGTCACCGCAATAAAGACATTCACTGCACATCCGCAATCTGATCCCACAATAAATCGCTGACGCATATAGACCTCCACATATACAGATCCATCAGTCACAGTTTATCTCATATAAAGTGCTACATGTGCAATAAATAATTCAGAGCTATCATTGTCAGAACTGCCGGAAATATACTGGGGCCTCATTGTGGAGTCTTATTTGTAGAGATGTAAACATGGACTCATCGGCCCAAACTTTGTTACCACTTCGGTTTTCTGCTCTTAAGATGATTTGTCTCAATCCATAATAATAGACACCGGAGTAGATATCATAAGGGAACAATGTAGAGGTTCTTGTGTATGCTTGTTCTTACCTGTATTAGCTGATGTGGCAGGCGTGGCTCCGTATGATTCTGTAATACTGTGTACATTTCCCACCAATGCAATACAGATTTTCAAGTTAGCTTTGTGTCATTCTTTTTATTGTATCATAGATATTCCGAACAGGACCCCACATCCTTACCCTGGAGAGCATATTAGGCGCCACAGATATGTACCCCAGCTCCCAGGTAGCGGAGGTTAAGGATCGGCCTGCAAAGAGGTAACAAGGGTAAAGTTCATCAAGAATATAGGGGAACACCCCAAAAGCCCGTTACGCAGGTATTTACCCCTTCAATCCCAAGGACGTATGCGTACGTCCTGGGAAAGGGTGGGGGGAGCAGCTACAGAGTGGGATTGTGATGTCATCTCCCTCCGTACCGCGGGGTCCCTGGCTGGAATCAACAGCCAGGGGCCGCAGCTTAAAGCCTGCATCAGCGATTGCCGCCGCAAGGCTATTAACCCTTCAGATCCTGCAATCAAAGCTAATTGCAGGACCTAAAGCCAGCAACTGCATGTTGTCGGCTGGTTGCTATAGGTGATCAGGACAACTGCAGGGCAATCGGGTGATTCTGATCACCTTAAGGTGTAACTGTCAGATCCCCCACCTCAAAAAAACTGTTATATGCTGTTCAGTACCTCATACTTTTTATGTGTCTACGGCCTATATTTCTCTCAGAATTCCCTTTATTTACTTGCCATCATTACTCAGTGAGGTTTCTGTCCATGCAGCCATGCATGGGTCACTGTGATGACTCCTCCCCTTCCCTCTGCTTTGACTCACAGAGGGCCAGGAGCAAGTACAGGAAGTTCTGGACCAGCCTGCAGCCCTGTCAATCACTCATGGTGTCCATGACATGTCGATGACCACTGGACACTGCAGAACTGGTATGTGTCCAAGGAGGCAGGGGTACCCAAGTGGCCAGGTTTTTCACTGGCTTTTTCAGTATGAATGAATGCAATGTTTTTGCATGCTTTATAACATATCAAAAGTTATTGTATCTGACAGTGCCCAAGAGCAACAGACCACAGATAACACTGATCAATGCTGTGTAATAACACAGCATTGATCAGTGTTAGGAATCAAGAGATTCCATCTTATAGCCCCCTATGGAGACAAAAATGTAAAAATAATAAAATAAATAAAAGTATAACCCCTCCTCCTAATAAAAGTTTGAATCACCCCGCTTTTACCATTTTATAAAAAAATAATGTAAAATAGCTAAAGAAACATATTAGGTATCGCCGTGTGCGTGAATGTCTAAATAATTACAATATTGTTGATTACAATATTGTTGAATACAATGTTGATTAAACTGCAAGGTAAATTGTGTATACGTAAAAAAAAAAAAAATACCAAAAGTCCAGAACTGCGCATTTTTGGTCACTTTATATTGCAGAAAAAAATTGATAAAAAGTGATCAAAATGGTTCTGAAAAAGAACTACAGACCATGTTGCAGAAAAATAAAAAAGTTATTGGGTCAGTAGAGGAAAATTTTAAGCCTCGTAATTTTCTTACAAATTTTTTTTATTTTTTTTCACTAGCAAAATAAGACAAAACCTATATAAATTGGGTATTGTTGGAAATGAATGAACATGCAGAATAAAGATAATGTGTCATTTTTTGCCGAAAAGTTTTTAATTTGTTTTTCCAATTTTCCCCACAATTTTTTTTTTTTTCTGGTAAAATGAGTGACATCATTACAAAGTACAATAATTCCTAAAAACAACAAGCCCTATAAATGAAGAATTGATGAAAAATTTAAAAAGTGATGGATTTTAAAAGACGAGCAGGAAAAAAAATTAGATGCAAAAATAAAAAAAAATTATAAAATAAAATAAAATTAAGGGGTTAATAGACTCTACTTCCCTATTAATTTAATATTCTCAATTTGTCAGTTTTCTTTATCTATGGAAGAAAATGCAAAAAATTGTTTAAGTTAAAATCAGTCGTCCAATCGTATATAAGGAATCCAAATGATCCCATCTAGAGGAGCCTACAATAGTGATAACAGAGTCACTAGGAGATGATTCCTAAACACCTTGGTTCAGTCCTGAAGTTATAATCAGGGATGAGCGAATCAAATCTGATGGATCCAAATTCATTACGAATTTCAGGAAAAAAATTAGATTTGCAACGAATGCGAATATCGCTGCGATTCGATCGTGTGAATCGCTTCATTCAACTCCATTTAGTGCTGTCCAGGCTCCAGGGCAACATGGGGCAAGGAATGCTGGGAACGCGGGATAACCCATATTCACATGCAGCCTATCAGCAGCTAGCCTCCCCTGTAATGTCACAGCCCTATATAATCGGCAGCCATCTTGCGGCCAGTCACTTCAGCCTTTTATTGCAGAGAGATAATGCTGTGCGTTGCACAGAAAAGCATTTTACAGCAGTGATTCACCTCCCAGTCACATCAACGTTCTATTGCAGAGATGGACAGAGAGTAGAGTGTTCCACAGTGCGTTGCACAGGACAGCAGCGATTCACCTCAAGCCCAAATCCTGTCTAGAAGCACAGATAGGGAAGGGAGTGAGACAGAGAGAGAGTGCAATTTTGGGTATAGTACACAGCAACTGTGTGCTGCAGCACTGGTGTGTACTGCTGGTGTGGTACACAAATACTTTAAGCGTACTGGAGCGTATAGTACTCCCCTCATAAGTGCATACCACATTCGTACATCTAAGTGGTGTACAATTTTGTTCCTGTTGAAGTCTTAAGGGCCTAGATATTGTGAAAGGCCAGGGAAAAGTACACAGAAGCTGGTGTTGTACACAAATACTGTTTTAAGCATAGTGGAGCATATTGTACTCCCCTCATATATGCACTAAGTATGTCAGGCCTAAATTCATCAGGCAGAGGTCGCAGCAGACTAGGGGTAGGTGGCAGCAGAAGTCGCAGTGAGAGGCCTGAGCTCCCAGTATCAGCTAGCAGTTGTGTCTCAACCGGAAACACATCTGCAGTCATCGATTGAGTAACACGGTCATCTACTTCATCACAAGTGACATCTGACACCCCCAGTCAACAGCTGGTGGGTTCATCAGACACAACTCTCAGTTGGCATGGCCCGGGAGCAGTCCATGTCCTCCCATTGCCTTTGTCCTATGTTGTTCCCTACCCTGCATAAGTATCTTATGCTGTGGGTTCAGCTCCACTATTTAGTGAGGACGATCTACTAGAGGACAGTCAGCAGCTACAGCCCAGCCAAGCAGTGGAGGAGACATCCGCCATGATGCGGAGAATGACGTGGGAGGGGGTGTTGCAAGCGTTCAGGCTCCTGTAGCAGACACTGTTGGGGAATCTGAGGAGGACATCAGTGACGTGCAGACACAACTCAATGATGATGAAGCCGATTGCACTTGGGAGCCGAGTGCAGAAGGGGCTTCATCATCATCAGGAGAAGAGAGTTGAAGGTTGCCCATGAGGCAGCAGCTGAGCCAGCAAGGTGGTAGCATGGTTGGCAGTCAGCATAGTGGCAGAAGGGGAAAGTCAGGAGCCAAACGTGCCCGGGGGAGACCACCTGCTTCGTGGCAGCCTACCTTCCCGGGAGGTAGTGGAGTAGGGGTTCCTGGAGTCAGCGGCAGTAGCAGTCAATCAGTGCGGACTGTTGGTGGGAAAATCAGCTACTCGGCGTTGTGGCAGTTTTTCATCAAGCATCCGGAGGAAGTTAACCTGGCCACATGCAACATGTGTCGGCAAAAGGTGAAGCGTGGCGAGAGTACCAATGTTGGCACCAGGGCCCTGCATCAACATATGCTTCGCCACCATAAAGCGGCCTGGGAGAACCATGGCTCTGATGTAGTGGTCCAGCCTGCTGCATCACCCAATGGCACGTCGCTCCCTGTTTCAGCTAGCCAAGGCTCCACTACCTCAGCCAAAGGGAGCTGTGTGTCATACCCTCCTTCTGTCGCTCCAGATGCTCCTGCTTCTCCTACTTCCAGTCAGTCATTCCGCCGGCAATCAATCGGCAAAGCCATGTCCAAGAGACAACGGTATGCGACCACTCATCCAATGGCACAGAAGCTGAAAGTGCTCCTGTCCAAGTTGCTGGTGCTGCAGTCCCTCCCTTTTGTGGTGGACTTTGCACCTTTCAGAGAATTGATGGCTTGTGCCGAGGCGAGGTGGAGGGTCCCAAGCCGTCATTTCTTTGCAAAGAAGGCAGTACCAGCCCTGCACAATTTTGTGGAACAGAAGGTGGGCAAGTCCTTGAGCCTGTCAGTTTGTACCAAAGTGTATGGCAGTGCCGAGGTGTGGAGCTGTAACTACAGTTGGGGACAATACATGTCCTTTACGGCTCACTGGGTGAATGTGGTTCCTGCACAGCCAAAACACCAACTTGGACAGGTCACGCCGCTTCCTCCTCCACGCTCTCAGGCAGTTGGTCCTGTGACAGTGTGCGACTCCGCCTCCTCATCCTCCACCGTGTCCTCAGCCTCCACTGCACAGACAAGTCTCAGTGCCCCTTCAGCATGCCATGTGTGCAGGGCACAGTGGTGTCACACTGTTCTTCACATGGTTTGCCTTGGTGAAAAGAGTCACAGAGGGGAGAAACAGCTAAAAGTAATTTGTAAAGAAATCTGAGCAGAAAAACTGGAAATTGCGATAATCGCAAATAAAATTTGCATTGCGAATATTCGCGAGCAACACTATTGTTTTCCCATCTGCAAGACATCCTAAAAATGGGAAGGAAACTTTACATGCACTTCAGCCACTCAAAGCACACCACAAAGCACACCCTCCTTGAGCTGCAGCATCAGAATGATATCCCCCAACATAGTCTTATTTGCGAGGTTTCCACACGTTGGAATTCCACCCTCCAAATGTTGGTCCAAATAAACGAACAGAGAAAAGCCATCACCAACTTGTTGATGATCCAAGCGGATAGGGGCACTCCCCTCTGTAACTTCAATGTCAACCAGTGGTAGCTCATACTTGACACCTGCTGTTTGCTCTGGATCTTCGAGGAAGGCACATTATTAGTCAGTCGCCAGGATTACTGGATGAACGATGTCATTCCGCTGCTTCATTTCCTGCAACATGTGTTGGGAACAAAGGCTGGTCAGGGAACTGGAGACGTGGTGCCTACAACTCACGGCCACATGAGCCCTGTGGGGGCTGAACTGGAGGAGGGGAGCGGCACAGTGGAGCACAGTTTAGGTTTCGCGAGATGGGCATTTTTTCTAGTTATCCTACAGGAGAGGAGTAGCAGGAGTAGCCAGAGGAGCTAGAGGGTTATGAGGAAGGAGAGACATAGGACCCAGACACACCGTGGCAGTATGCAGTAGAGATGGAGGCAGGTAGTCCCTCCGAGTCACTTGCACAAATGGCATGATGCACGCTCAGTTGCTTGTGTAGTGACCACCAAATTGTCACCATTCCGCAGCGGGATGACTTCTCGCTCTCCACTTTATTGGACCCTTGCTACCAGCACAAAATGGGGCCTTTTTTACACCCACTGAGAGGGAGGACAAACTGACCTACTACATAAGCATCCTAGTCAGTTGGCCGATGCCTATCGGTGCCATCGTCCATCTTCTGGCAGGTCTGACTCGGGGGGCCCCCTGCGCCATGGCTGCTGGGAGGGGTGGGGTGGCAGGAGCAGTACCAGCTCCATCAGCAGCAGCCTGAGTCTACAGTCGCTGATGCATACCTTTCTTCACCTGCATAGTGAAGCAACTCATCAGCAGCAGGTAGACCTGGAGCGGGACCTGAACCAGCAGGTGGTGGCATACCTTGACATGACCCTGCCAACACACATTGAAGATCCACTGTACTTCTGGGCAGCCAAACTTGATTTGTGGCCGCAACTAGCAGAGTTTGCCCTGGAAAAGCTGTCTTGCCCGGCCAGTAGTGCACCATCAGAGCGGGTGTTTAGTGCTGTGGGGGCCATAGTCACCCCAAGGAGAACTCGTCTGTCCACTAAAAATGTGGAGAGACTGACCTTTGTGAAGATGAATCAGGGATGGATCAGCCAGGATTTCCACCCAACAATGCCTGATGCATCAGAGTAGATTGACCATGGTGCCACCAACACTTCACAAATATGGAATTTTTTTTCAAACAAAAGGAAGGTGTGCAAAAAACACTATGTGCCACCTACACCACCAAGCATTGATGTGATGCACAGACCTCTAAAAGGGTTAAGGGAACAATATATGCTCCATTGTAAAAGGTAGGGGTAAAAACTTCCCCTGTAAGGCCCTACTCTTGTATTATTAATTCCCTTCTTGGCAATTCTTACTCACCCTAAAAAGTGTGGCCCCACACAGGAACCTCTCCCCATTTCCCCCTACAAATACTGCCATTTCCCATGGTTTTTAGGTGAAAATAGAGAGTTTCCTGTGTGGAGGCACCCTTTTTAGGGTGAGTAACAATTGCCAAGCAGGGAATTAATAGTGCGAGAATACGGCCTTACAGGGGAAGTTGCTATTGCCACCTGCTACAATGGACAATACTTTGTTCCCTTCCACCATTTCAAGGAAAGTGTTACTCGTCTTAAGAAGTGCGACCCCACACAGGAACCAATCCCTATTTACACCTAAAAGCCCTGGGAAATGGCAGTGTTTGTAGGTGGAGATTGGGAGAGGTTCCTGTGTGGGGCCAACCTTTTTAGGGTGAGTAACTCTTGCCAAGAAGGGAATTAATAATGCGAGAATAGGGCCTTACAGGGAAAGTGTTTACTGCCACTGGTTACAATGGACAATACATTTTTCCCTTCCACCTTTTAGAGGTCTTTGCATCAAATCAATACTTTTGATTTAAAGAAAAAAAATTGGGTCCATATATTTTTTCCTACGCATATTATTAAAAGTTACGTTTTACGTAATGCATATACTCCATACTTACTTGTGCACACTAACACTTTTACAAAAGGGACAGTTTTCTTCTGCCTTCCTCCCTCAGCTACTATTCTGATCCTGCCACCCGCCTGATGCCACACTTCTCATGCCAAGTTCTCCTTTTTTCACCGACCTTCTTCACCAGGTACTGGTATTTCCACCCACCGCACCAGTCTGTCACCGGAACTCCTGATGCTGCTGCCGCCACCTCCAAACTGTCTCATACTGTCACCATATGTTCTCCTCATGCAGAAGCCACCTCCAGGCTGTGTCATTGAGCCACTATATGGTATCCTCATGCTGCTGCCACCTTAAGGCTGTGTCATTCAGCCACTATGTGTTTTTCTCAGGCTGCCACCACTTCCATACTGTCTCATTCAGCCACTATATAGTCTCCTCATGCTGCCAAAACATCCACGCTGTGTCATTAAGCCACTATATGGTCTCCTCATGCTGCTGCCACCTCACCACTGTGTCTTTCAGCCACTATATGGTGTCCTCATGCTTGTGCAACCTCCAGGCTGTGTCAGTCAGCCACTATATGCTGCTGCCAACTCCAGGCTGTGTCATTCAGCCACTATGTGGTCTCCTCATGCTGCCGCCACTTCCATGCTTTGTCATTCAGCTACTATATGATCTCCCCCTGCTGCCGCCACCTCCACACTGTGTCATTCAGCTACTATAGGGTCTCCTCATGCTGCTGCCACCTCCAGGTTGTGTTATTCTGCTGCCCTTTGATCTCCACTGGCTCATGTCAGGTTTTTTTTTTTTTTTTTTTTAATAGCTTTTCGACCAAAATAAATTCATATCAAACAAAAATTTTTCTGAAAATTCTACTAATAGGATAAATGAAAATTTTCATATAATTCAATCATTGCTAGTCCTCAAATGTTATCTTTGGAAATACCACAAAAATTCTAATAAACAAGTTGGAGCAAAAAAATTTTACCATAAATGATTAAATGAAACATTCAAAGTATGGTACACAATTTCACAGTACCAGCCATGCTTAATTACACTTGCATTGCTTGATATCTATTGACAAACATTTGATACTGGCAAGATCTACGCAGTAGCCCTCCCGGGTCAGGCCTGCACCACAGAGGGATGACAAACTGATACACTGCTTTAAAAGTGTGCCGCTCTGTGGACTCATCATGCTGCTGCCGCCTCTAGGCTATGTCATTGTGCCGCCAAGAGATCTCCTTGTTATAATGTGAATTCGGGTAGAAAACAGACATGGTGCACATCTACAATCTTGTATAATGATCTGATTGCTTTTCAGCATAATATCAAAAACTAACAGGTTGTTATTATACATTTTTTATCAAAAAGTACAAGCCCACTCGCCACGTCAAGGCCACCTATTTAGAGTGGGCCCCTAACGTCCCTAGCATAAAATGGCGTAGCACTGGGCGGCGACCAGCACCGCCGCGACACCAGGGGGGGAACGACCCCAATGCCACTCAAACCAGTCAATGGGTCGCACCTCCCCGCAGACACGGCGCCACGGCAGCAACGGACGCCGCACAGCTCCACACCAGTGTGAACAAGGTGTAACAGCTCACTTACCATGCTCTCCCAGTCAGACTGGGAGGCTGCTAGGAATGGAATGGCCCTTGTGTAGCTAACTACTACTTATATAGGGTTGGGCTGAGGGGGTGGGGAAGAGTGCAGACACATGTTCAAACAAAAAAAAAAGGAGGGGATAGAAAACACAGTGGGAATTCGGATAGAAAACACATCTACAATCTTGTATAATGATCTGATTGCTTCTCAGCATAATATCAAAAACTAACAGGTTGTTAGTATACATTTTTGATCAAAAAGTACAAGCCCACTCGCCACGTCAAGGCCACAATCTCCTTGTTATATTGATCTTGTAGTTTGACAGTATTTTTTCAAAGTAAACACTTCAGGCACCTGGGACACTCATTAGCATGGTGGGTGGGGGTGGGGGTTTAAAGGTGGTAGCTGGCCTCGGTGGACCACTAGCTTATTTTTAAGATACAAATAGGAGCTTTTCCATAATTTACACTGCAGCAAGTATACACTATTAGAGCTGGAAATACCGCAGTAGCTGGCACAAGACTTGCCTTCCAATGGGTCCTCAAAAAAGGATTTCAAGTTTTCTCATTCCAATTACCAGGCTCTTTCATTGTGCTTTACAGCAGTTATTCTAACAGTGATGCGTGTAATCTGCATGTCATACTGAATAACAGTATTATTTCACTAACACAGCACACTCCATATGTGTGTTACAAAAATGAAAAGTGTTCTACACCCCTATTGAGGCTCTCTGTAGGCAGGAAATAGCAGTTTTTTAATAATGATTTGCCACAAATAAATTCTGATCAAACCAAATTTTTTGGGAAAATTCTGTGAATTGGGCAAATTGAATTTTTCAAAAAGTTGCTCATCTCTAGTTATAATTTATAACCAATAAAATATTGTCTGCTGAAAATATAAGATCGGAACCAAATATCAATTTCTAAATCATAGAAGCCGAAAAGTGTTCTTGATATTTCAGAATAATCAGACGCTTGCCAAAAAAAGAGAATTAGGAGCAGGTGCACAAGAACCAGTGATCAGTATCCAATCTGAGCTGTGAGATACATGAATAAACACCAAAATATACCCAGGGTATACAGCATGGTCCATATCACTGTATACAGGAGATATATAACTTATACCAGCTGTACATATATAATTATATACAGTATATACCAGGTTATACCAGCATGGTCCATATCACTATATACAGGAGATATATAACTTATATCAGCTGTACATATATATTATATACAGTATATACCCAGGTTATACCAGCATGGTCCATATCACTATATACAGGAGATATATAACTTATACCAGCTGTACATATATATTATATACAGTATATATCCAGGTTATACCAGCATGGTCCATATCAATATATACAGGAGATATATAACTTATACCAGCTGTACATATATATATTATATACAGTATATATCCAGGTTATACCAGCATGGTCCATATCACTATATACAGGACACGATCGGGCATCTTATCCCTATACTTTGGATAGGGGATAAGATGTCTTAGCGCCGGAGAACCCCTTTAAGTGTTTGTCCACACCTGAGTTCATGCCATGCGGCATCAAGCTAGACTTTTCCGGGCCTGCAGGCAGTCTGATGACCAGTTTCCAAACTCTCAGGGACAAACTCCACTCTCAGCTCTCTCTGGCAGTGTAAGCTGAAACTAGCAAATCCCCCTCAGCTGGTGAGGCAGCCTAGCTTTAAGGCCAACAAAGGCGGCCTGGATTGTGGGGAATGAACCTCACCCTACACTTGGTCATTCCCAGTAAGAGCCATCCCGGATTGGCCTTCCAGCCATACTACAGTCTTAGTATCAGTCTGCATCGCAGAACAGACACTGAATAAATACCGGCTCTTACTTCACCAAGGCCAGGAGCCTTGGTGACACATATCGCCTATTAACCACGATGCCCTTCACCTTTTCACATACCCCCCCCCCTTTGTTTCAGCCTGCCTGAGGGGTTGAACACATGTGCAACAGTGGACTTGTGATAGGGCATCGGCGTTGCCTAGCAAACGACCCTCTCTGTGTTCAACCCTAAACTTGAAATTCTGTAATGACAGAAACCACGTGGTGACCCTGGCATTTTTGTCCTTAGCCGGGCACATCCATTTAAGGGGTTAATGATCCGTCACGAGACAAAACTTCCTGCCCAAAAGATAATAGCAGAGAGACTCGAGTGCCCACTTAATGGCCAGGCCACCATTCCTAGAAACAACTTCATCTGTTGGGTAGTGACAGATCGGGGCAAATTCCGGATGACCTCCATTTTGTTTACCTGGGGTTTGACAACTCCATGCCCAATGACATACCCCAGGTATTTGGTCTCTTCCAACCCTATGGCACATTTTTGAGGGTTAGTAGTTAACCCAGCCTTCCTAAGAGAGTCTACAACAGCCTGCTTTTTTGGAAGGGGACTTTCCCAGTCTGTACTGTGGATGATGATATCGTTCAGATAAGCTGAGGCATACCGACGATTTGAAACGTTGCGGGAGTGCCATGTAAACCAAGGGGTAACATCTTGTACTGAAAAAAACCTCCTGGTGTGACAAAGGCTGTTTTCTCTTTGGCTGCCTCCATCTAGTGTACCTGCCAGTACCCTTTTGTGAGGTCCAAAACAGAAAAATTCGAGCCTGTCTTAGCTTCTCAATAAGCTAATCCACTCGGGGCATGGGATATGCATCAAACTTGGACACCTCATTAAGTTTGCCGAAATCTTTACAGAATCGCAACGTACTGCCTGGCTTGGGTATTAAGATTATCGGACTGGCCCACTCACTCTTTGACTCCTCGATGACATCCAGTTTTAATATCTGCTGTACTTCTTCCGAGATGGCTTGTCGTTGCGACTTAGGTACCCGATATTGTTTTAACCATATTTTTACCTGAGGTTCAGTGACAAGTTCATATAATAGATATACATACGGCACTGTGTGTACGGAGAATTAGTGCAGTCTCTCTGGGCAACGCTCGCACTGAATAGTGCTGTGGTGACAGTGGTGCTCTGGCTAGTAAAAAGCGTTCATGAATATCCAACAAAGTAAGAGACGAAATGATAGCCGACACTCACCAGTCTTCTTATATTCTTCTTTATTATACTCACATATAGGGTGGGTAGGGAACAGACGTGGGGGGTTACATAGGCAACAAAGCTCCGTTTCGTGCAGCAGGTGCACTTCCTCTGGACAATGTCATGGTGGATGACAGAAGTACGTCCAGGAAGGTCTGAGAACACATCAGTGTTCCTACTGACAAACTCCCTGGCCTCAAGAGTCTTTGCCAAAGAAAGACTGTTTGCAATTTTCACTGTGGCAACTGCTTCCTTCGTACCAGACTGAGGGACGGGAAACTCCATACCTAACAAACCTGGCCGGAGGCTGTCATCCACACTGGTTAACCTATCTTTCCAAGGTTTCAACAAGTTTACATGGTACACTTGCTCTGGCTTCCTCTTCCCGGGCCGGTGTACCCTGTACGTCACCTCCCCTACCTTTTCAATCACTTCGTAGGGACCTTGCCACCTAGCCAGAAACTTACTGTCGACCGTTGGTACCAGAACACAATCCCCCAGGTTAAAATTCCGAACCCGTGTCTGGCGATTATAGACTCTGCTCTGGGCTCGCTGAGCTGCCTCCCTATGTTCCCTAACCAAGGGCAATACTGTTTCCATCTGTTCCTGCAACTGAGTGACATACTCAACTACACTTTTGTGCGTTGTGGGCTGTTGTTCCCACACCTCTTTGGCTAAGTCTAACAGACCACGTGGATGTCTGCCGTACAACAGTTCAAAGGGCGAGAACCCAGTAGAAGCCTGGGGCACTTCTCGCACTGCGAACATGAGATAGGGCAGCAAAAGATCCCAATTTTTTCCATCTCTAGTAACCACCAGCTTCAACATATTTTTTTTAATGTTTGGTTAAACCTTTCTACTAGGCTGTCCGTCAGCAGGTGATACACGGAGGTCCATAGCTGTTTTATCTGCAGTAACTTACTGAGCTATTTCACTTCTTTTTAAAAAAAACAGGGTGCCCTGGTTAGTCAACTCCTCTTTAGGTAAGCCCACTTGGGAAAACATCTCCATTAGCTCCTTAGCTATGAGTTTGGCCGAGGTATGTTGCAGAGGCAGCGCCTCTAGATGCCGAGTCGCATAGTCCAAGACTACCAGGATGTGGCGGTGCCCTCTAGCAGATTTCGGCAACGGGACTACCAGATCCAAAGCGATCCATTCAAACGGGACCTCGATAATTGGGAGGGGAACCAGGGGACTACGATAATGTGGCTGGTGGTTAGTTATTTGGCATGTTGGGCAAGACTCACAATACCTTTCGACCTCTTTGTACACTGGGCCAGTGAAAGCGCTGCACAATTTGGTCCTGTGTCTTCTGCTGGCCCAAGTACCCCCCTAGAACATGTTGATGGGCTAACTCTAACACCAGTCTCTGATATGCTTTAGGCTCCACCAATTTACCCACCAACATCCCCTGGTAGACCACAAAGCGGGGGTACACAGTCTCAGCCCCCAGTTGTTGTGGTGCACCTTCTACAATTAAGACATTTTTTCCCAGGCCCAAAATAATGTCGGGTCCTGGTGCTGTGCCGTACCGAAATTTTCTCGCAAGACATTGAGGTCTGCCAACTCGGGTCCTGACAGCACCTCCTCCACATATCCTACCATTACATTCAGTGGAGATGACTCCTTCTCTTCCACCGTTGTGGTGGTAACCCCAACTGCTGTTGCTTCTAACTCAGGTTCCCTGGGTTCCGGGATCACCCATGAGTAAGGCCAATCTATTGGGGACACCCCTGCCTCGCAGGTCTGGGGATCTCTTATCTGTGGCCAAAAAGTCACAAATCCTGGAAAGTCTCTCCAAATTATCAGTTCATGTGGTAACTTTGTGGCAACGGCCACCTCATGAGTCCAAAGGCCGATTGTGGTTGACACCGTCACCAGAGCGGTGGGATCATCTTTTAAGTGGTTGCTGGGGGCAACAATGCTTCCAACAAGTGACTGACAGTACAGCGGGAGTGTTTTCTCCAAAGAGACAAGGCAAAGCAGTGTCGCCAAAATGGAGCCGGTTATAAAAGCACTTTTGGAGGCCAACTTGCAAAAGCGGGAGACAAACAAGCTCCAGCAGGAGTCCACCAGGCAACAGCAGGAGTCCAGCAGGCATCAACAGGAGACCAACCAGCTGTTGTTACATCACATAATGACGCTGCAAGCCGCAGCGATGACCTGGACACACCCAGACGCCCGGAAGGTGGTTTGGATGGTGATCCCCAAGATGACCCTCTCGGATGATGACAAGACCTACCTGGTGGTCTTCGAGAAGGTGGCCACGAGGGAGAGGTTACCCTGAGACCAGTGGACTGAGGTCATTGCCCCGTTCCTTACATCGGGGTCCCAATAGGCGTACTTTGACTTGCCCGCATTCTCCACCAAATGTGATGACTCGCTCTTGCATACAGGTGCGGTAACAGGATAGAGGGACGGAAACAGGGTTTTCAAATCAAAGTTCAGTGTTTTATTCACACTTGGCACACAGCAAACAAAAGACGGCCTGGATTGTGGGGAATGGCCCTCACCCACCACTTGACCATTCCCAGTAAGAGACGTCCCGGATTGGCTTTCCAGCCATAATATGGCCACAGTGTAAGTCTGCATCGCAACACAGACACTGAATAAATACCGACTCTTACTTCATCAAAGCTAGGAGCCTCGGTGACACATATCACCCATAACTATATACAGGAGGTATATAACTTATACCAGCTGTACATATGTATTATATACAGTATATACAGTATATATCAGCATGGTCCATATCACTATATACAGGAGATCTATAACTTATACCAGCTGTACATATATATTACATACAGTATATACCAGGTTATACCAGCATGGTCCATGTCACTATATACAGGATATATATAACTTATACCAGCTGTACATATATATTATATACAGTATATACCCAGGTTATACCAGCATGGTCCATATCACTATATACAGGAGATCTATAACTTATACCAGCTTTACATATATATTATATACAGTATATACCCAGGTTATACCAGCATGGTCCATATCACTATATACAGGAGGTATATAACTTATACCAGCTGTACATATGTATTATATACAGTATATACAGTATATATCAGCATGGTCCATATCACTCTATATAGGAGATCTATAACTTATACCAGCTGTACATATATATTACATACAGTATATACCAGGTTATACCAGCATGGTCCATGTCACTATATACAGGATATATATAACTTATACCAGCTGTACATATATATTATATACAGTATATACCCAGGTTATACCAGCATGGTCCATATCACTATATACAGGAGATCTATAACTTATACCAGCTTTACATATATATTATATACAGTATATACCCAGGTTATACCAGCATGGTCCATATCACTATATACAGGAGATATATAACTTATACCAGCTGTACATATATATTCTATACAGTATATACCCAGGTTATACCAGCATGGTCCATATCACTATATACAGGAGATATATAACTTATACCAGCTGTACATATATATTATATACAGTATATAACAGGTTATACCAGCATGGTCCATATCACTATATACAGGAGATATATAACTTATTCCAGCTGTACATATATATTATATACAGTATATACCAAGTTATACCAGCATGGTCCATATAACTATATACAGGAGATATATAACTTATTCCAGCTGTACATATATATTATATACAGTATATACCAAGTTATACCAGCATGGTCCATATCACTATATACAGGAGATATATAACTTATACCAGCTGTACATATATATTATATACAGTATATACCAGGTTATACCAGCATGGTCCATATCACTATATACAGGAGATATATAACTTATTCCAGCTGTACATATATATTATATACAGTATATACCAAGTTATACCAGCATGGTCCATATCACTATATACAGGAGATATATAACTTATACCAGCTGTACATATATATTATATACAGTATATACCCAGGTTATACCAGCATGGTCCACATCACTATATACAGGAGATATATAACTTATACCAGCTGTACATATATATTATATACAGTATATACTCAGGTTATACCAGCATGGTCCATATCACTATATACAAGATATATATAACTTATACCAGCTGTACATATATATTATATACAGTATATAACAGGTTATACCAGCATGGTCCATATCACTATATACAGGAGATATATAACTTATTCCAGCTGTACATATATATTATATACAGTATATACCAAGTTATACCAGCATGGTCCATATAACTATATACAGGAGATATATAACTTATTCCAGCTGTACATATATATTATATACAGTATATACCAAGTTATACCAGCATGGTCCATATCACTATATACAGGAGATATATAACTTATACCAGCTGTACATATATATTATATACAGTATATACCCAGGTTATACCAGCATGGTCCACATCACTATATACAGGAGATATATAACTTATACCAGCTGTACATATATATTATATACAGTATATACCCAGGTTATACCAGCATGGTCCATATCACTATATACAGTATACATAACTTATACCAGCTGTACATATATATTATATACAGTATATACCAGGTTATACCAGCACGGTCCATATCACTATATACAGGAGATATATAACTTATACCAGCTGTACATATATATTATAAACAGTATGTACCCAGGTTGTACTAGCATGGTCCATATCACTATATACAGGATACAATTTATACCAGCTGTACATATATGTTATATACAGTATATACCCAGGTTATACCAGCGTGGTCCATATCACTATATACAGGAGATATATAACGTATACCTGCTATATATATATATATATATATATATATATATATATATATATATATATATATATTATAAACAGTATATACCCAGGTTATACCAGCATGGTCCATATCACTATATACAAGATATATATAACTTATACCAGCTGTGCATATATAATTATATACAGTATATACCAGGTTATACCAGCATGGTCCATATTACTATATACAGGAGATATATAACTTATACCAGCTGTACATATATATTATAAACAGTATATACCCAGGTTATACCAGCATGGTCCATATAACTATATACAGGAGATAAATAACTTATTCCAGCTGTACATATATATTATATACAGTATATACCAAGTTATACCAGCATGGTCCATATCACTATATACAGGAGATATATAACTTATACCAGCTGTACATATATATTATATACAGTAGATGCCCAGGTTATACCAGCATGGTCCATATCACTATATACAGGAGATATATAACTTATACCAGCTGTACATATATATTATATACAGTATATACCAGGATATACCAGCATGGTCCATATCACTATATACAGGTGGTATATAACTTATACCAGCTGTACATATGTAATTATATACAGTATATACCCAGGTTATACCAGCATGGTCCATATCACTATATACAGGAGGTATATAACTTATACCAGCTGTACATATATATTATATACAGTATATACCCAGGTTATACCAGCATGGTCCATATCACTATATACAGGAGGTATATAACTTATACCAGCTGTACATATTTATTACATACAGTATATACCCAGGTTATACCAGCATGGTCCATATCACTATATACAGTATATATAACTTATACCAGCTGTACATATATATTATATACAGTATATACTCAGGTTATACCAGCATGGTCCATATCACTATATGCAGGAGATATATAACTTATACCAGCTGTACATATATATTATATACAGTATATACCCAGGTTATACCAGCATGGTCCATATCACTATATACAGGATATATATAACTTATACCAGCTGTACATATATATTATATACAGTATATAACAGGTTATACCAGCATGGTCCATATCACTATATACAGGACATATATAACTTATACCAGCTGTACATATATATTATATACAGTATATACCCAGGTTATACCAGCATGGTCCATATCACTATATACAAGATATATATAACTTATACCAGCTGTACATATATAATTATATACAGTATATACCAGGTTATACCAGCATGGTCCATATCACTATATACAGGAGATATATAACTTATACCAGCTGTACATATATATTATAAACAGTATATACCCAGGTTATACCAGCATGGTCCATATAACTATATACAGGAGATATATAACTTATTCCAGCTGTACATATATATTATATATAGTATATACCAAGTTATACCAGCATGGTCCATATCACTATATACAGGAGAAACATAACTTATTCCAGCTGTACATATATATTATATACAGTATATACTAGGTTATACCAGCATGGTCCATATCACTATATACAGGAAATATATAACTTATACCAGCTGTACATATATATTATATACAGTATATACCAGGTTATACCAGCATGGTCCATATCACTATATACAATATATATAACTTATACCAGCTGTACATATATATTATATACAGTATATACCAGGTTATACCAGCATGGTCCATATCACTATATACAGGATATATATAACTTATACCAGCTGTACATATATATTATATACAGTATATACCAGGTTATACCAGCATGGTCCATATCACTATATAAAGTAGATATATAACTTATACCAGCTGTACATATATATTATATACAGTATATACCAGGTTATACCAGCATGGTCCATATCACTATACAGGAGATATATAACTTATACCAGCTGTACATATATATTATATACAGTATATACTCAGGTTATACCAGCATGGTCCATATCCCTATATACAGGAGATATATAACTTATACCAGCTGTACATATATATTATATACAGTATATACCAGGTTATACCAGCATGGTCCATATCACTATATACAGGAGATATATAACTTATACCAGCTGTACATATATATTATATACAGTATATACCAGGTTATACCAGCATGGTCCATATCACTATATACAGTATATATAACTTAAACCAGCTGTACATATACATTATATACAGTATATACAGTATATATCAGCATGGTCCATATCACTATATACAGGAGATATATAACTTATACCAGCTGTACATATATATTATATACAGTATATACCAGATATATTAGCATGGTCCATATCACTATATACAGGAGATATATAACTTATTCCAGCTGTACATATATAATTATATACAGTATATACCCAGGTTATACCAGCATGGTCCATATCACTATATACAGGAGATATATAACTTATACCAGCTGTACATATATATTATATACAGTAAATACCAGGTTATACCAGCATGGTCCATATCACTATATACAGGAGATATATAACTTATACCAGCTGTACATATATATTATATAAAGTATATACTCAGGTTATACCAGCATGGTCCATATCACTATATACAGGAGATATATAACTTATACCAACTGTACATATATATTATATACAGTATATACCAGGTTATACCAGCATGGTCCATTTCACTATATACAGGAGATATATAACTTATACCAGCTGTACATATATAATTATATACAGTATATACCCAGGTTATACCAGCATGGTCCATATCACTATATACAGGAGGTATATAACTTATACCAGCTGTACATATGTAATTATATACAGTATATACCCAGGTTATACCAGCATGGTCCATATCACTATATACAGGAGATATATAACTTATTCCAGCTGTACATATATAATTATATACAGTATATACCCAGGTTATACCAGCATGGTCCATATCACTATATACAGGAGATATATAACTTATTCCAGCTGTACATATATAATTATATACAGTATATACCAGGTTATACCAGCATGGTCCATATCACTATATACAGGAGATATATAACTTATACCAGCTGTACATATATATTATATACAGTATATACCCAGGTTATACCAGCATGGTCCATATAACTATATACAGGAGATATATAACTTATACCAGCTGTACATATATATTATGTACAGTATATACAAGGTTATACCAGCATGGTCCATATAACTATATACATGAGATATATAACTTATACCAGCTGTACATATATAATTATATACAGTATATACCAGGTTATACCAGCATGGTCCATATCACTATATACAGGAGATATATAACTTATACCAGCTGTACATATATATTATATACAGTATATACCAGGTTATACCAGCATGGTCCATATCACTATATACAGGAGGTATATAACTTATACCAGCTGTACATATATATTATATACAGTATATACCAGGTTATACCAGCATGGTCCATATCACTATATACAGGAGGTATATAACTTATACCAGCTGTACATATATATTATATACAGTAAATACCAGGTTATACCAGCATGGTCCACATCACTATATACAGGAGATATATAACTTATACCAGCTGTACATATATATTATATACAGTATATACCCAGGTTATACAGCATGGTCCATATCACTATATATACAGGAGAGATATATAACTTATACCAGCTGTACATATATATTATATACAGTATATACCCAGGTTATACCAGCATGGTCCATATCACTATATAAAGTAGATATATAACTTATACCAGCTGTACATATATATTACATACAGTATATACTCAGGTTATACCAGCATGGTCCATATCACTATATGTAGGAGATATATAACTTTTACCAGCTGTACATATATATTATATACAGTATATACCAGATTATACCAGCACGGTCCATATCACTATATACAGGAGATATATAACTTATACCAGCTGTACATATATATTATATACAGTATATACCCAGGTTATACCAGCATGGTCCATATCACTATATACAGGAGATATATAACTTATACCAGCTGTACATATATATTATATACAGTATATACCAGGTTATACCAGCATGGTCCATATCACTATATACAGGAGATATATAACTTATACCAGCTGTACTTATATATTATATACAGTATATACCCAGGTTATACAAGCATGGTCCATATCACTATATACAGGAGATATATAACTTATACCAGCTGTACATATATATTATATACAGTAAATACCAGGTTATACCAGCATGGTCCATATCACTATATACAGGAGATATATAACTTATACCAGCTGTACATATATATTATATACAGTATATACCCAGGTTATACAAGCATGGTCCATATCACTATATACAGGAGATATATAACTTATACCAGCTGTACATATATATTATATACAGTATATACCCAGGTTATACCAGCATGGTCCATATCACTATATACAGGAGATCTATAACTTATACCAGCTGTACATATATATTATATACAGTATATACCCAGGTTATACCAGCATGGTCCATATCACTATATACAGGATATATATAACTTATACCAGCTGTACATATATATTATATACAGTATATAACAGGTTATACCAGCATGGTCCATATCACTATATACAGGACATATATAACTTATACCAGCTGTACATATATATTATATACAGTATATACCCAGGTTATACCAGCATGGTCCATATCACTATATACAGTATATATAACTTATACCAGCTGTACATATATATTATATACAGTATATACCAGGTTATACCAGCATGGTCCATATCACTATATAAAGGAGATATATAACTTATACCAGCTGTACATATATATTATATACAGTATATACCAGGTTATACCAGCATGGTCCATATCACTATATACAGGAGATATATAACTTATACCAGCTGTACATATATATTATATACAGTATATACCAGGTTATACCAGCATGGTCCATATCACTATATACAGGAGATATATAACTTATTCCAGCTGTACATATATATGATATACAGTATATACCAGGTTATACCAGCATGGTCCATATCACTATATACAGGAGATATATAACTTATACCAGCTGTACATATATATTATATACAGTATATACCCAGGTTATACCAGCATGGTCCATATCACTATATACAGGAGATATATAACTTATACCAGCTGTACATATATATTATAAACAGTATGTACCCAGGTTGTACTAGCATGGTCCATATCACTATATACAGGATACAATTTATACCAGCTGTACATATATGTTATATACAGTATATACCCAGGTTATACCAGCATGGTCCATATCACTATATACAGGAGATATATAACGTATACCTGCTGTATATATATATATATATATATATATATATATATATATATATATATATATATATATATATATATTATAAACAGTATATACCCAGGTTATACCAGCATGGTCCATATCACTATATACAAGATATATATATAACTTATACCAGCTGTACATATATAATTATATACAGTATATACCAGGTTATACCAGCATGGTCCATATCACTATATACAGGAGATATATAACTTATACCAGCTGTACATATATATTATATACAGTATATACCAGGTTATACCAGCATGGTCCATATCACTATATACAGGAGATATATAACTTATACCAGCTGTACATATATATTATAAACAGTATATACCCAGGTTATACCAGCATGGTCCATATAACTATATACAGGAGATATATAACTTATTCCAGCTGTACATATATATTATATACAGTATATACCAAGTTATACCAGCATGGTCCATATCACTATATACAGGAGATATATAACTTATACCAGCTGTACATATATATTATATACAGTAGATGCCCAGGTTATACCAGCATGGTCCATATCACTATATACAGGAGATATATAACTTATACCAGCTGTACATATATATTATATACAGTATATACCAGGATATACCAGCATGGTCCATATCACTATATACAGGTGGTATATAACTTATACCAGCTGTACATATGTAATTATATACAGTATATACCCAGGTTATACCAGCATGGTCCATATCACTATATACAGGAGGTATATAACTTATACCAGCTGTACATATATATTATATACAGTATATACCCAGGTTATACCAGCATGGTCCATATCACTATATACAGGAGGTATATAACTTATACCAGCTGTACATATATATTACATACAGTATATACCCAGGTTATACCAGCATGGTCCATATCACTATATACAGTATATATAACTTATACCAGCTGTACATATATATTATATACAGTATATACTCAGGTTATACCAGCATGGTCCATATCACTATATGCAGGAGATATATAACTTATACCAGCTGTACATATATATTATATACAGTATATACCCAGGTTATACCAGCATGGTCCATATCACTATATACAGGATATATATAACTTATACCAGCTGTACATATATATTATATACAGTATATAACAGGTTATACCAGCATGGTCCATATCACTATATACAGGACATATATAACTTATACCAGCTGTACATATATATTATATACAGTATATACCCAGGTTATACCAGCATGGTCCATATCACTATATACAAGATATATATAACTTATACCAGCTGTACATATATAATTATATATAGTATATACCAGGTTATACCAGCATGGTCCATATCACTATATACAGGAGATATATAACTTATACCAGCTGTACATATATATTATAAACAGTATATACCCAGGTTATACCAGCATGGTCCATATAACTATATACAGGAGATATATAACTTATTCCAGCTGTACATATATATTATATATAGTATATACCAAGTTATACCAGCATGGTCCATATCACTATATACAGGAGAAACATAACTTATTCCAGCTGTACATATATATTATATACAGTATATACTAGGTTATACCAGCATGGTCCATATCACTATATACAGGAAATATATAACTTATACCAGCTGTACATATATATTATATACAGTATATACCAGGTTATACCAGCATGGTCCATATCACTATATACAATATATATAACTTATACCAGCTGTACATATATATTATATACAGTATATACCAGGTTATACCAGCATGGTCCATATCACTATATACAGGATATATATAACTTATACCAGCTGTACATATATATTATATACAGTATATACCAGGTTATACCAGCATGGTCCATATCACTATATAAAGTAGATATATAACTTATACCAGCTGTACATATATATTATATACAGTATATACCAGGTTATACCAGCATGGTCCATATCACTATACAGGAGATATATAACTTATACCAGCTGTACATATATATTATATACAGTATATACTCAGGTTATACCAGCATGGTCCATATCCCTATATACAGGAGATATATAACTTATACCAGCTGTACATATATATTATATACAGTATATACCAGGTTATACCAGCATGGTCCATATCACTATATACAGTATATATAACTTAAACCAGCTGTACATATACATTATATACAGTATCAGCATGGTCCATATCACTATATACAGGAGATATATAACTTATACCAGCTGTACATATATATTATATACAGTATATACCAGATATATTAGCATGGTCCATATCACTATATACAGGAGATATATAACTTATTCCAGCTGTACATATTATAATTATATACAGTATATACCCAGGTTATACCAGCATGGTCCATATCACTATATACAGGAGATATATAACATATACCAGCTGTACATATATATTATATACAGTATATACCAGGTTATACCAGCATGGTCCATATCACTATATACAGGAGATATATAACTTATACCAGCTGTACATATATATTATATTCAAGTATATACTCAGGTTATACAGCATGGTCCATATCACTATATACAGGAGATATATAACTTATACCAACTGTACATATATATTATATACAGTATATACCAGGTTATACCAGCATGGTCCATTTCACTATATACAGGAGATATATAACTTATACCAGCTGTACATATATAATTATATACAGTATATACCCAGGTTATACCAGCATGGTCCATATCACTATATACAGGAGGTATATAACTTATACCAGCTGTACATATGTAATTACATACAGTATATACCCAGGTTATACCAGCATGGTCCATATCACTATATACAGGAGATATATAACTTATTCCAGCTGTACATATATAATTATATACAGTATATACCCAGGTTATACCAGCATGGTCCATATCACTATATACAGGAGATATATAACTTATTCCAGCTGTACATATATAATTATATACAGTATATACCCAGGTTATACCAGCATGGTCCATATCACTATATACAGGAGATATATAACTTATACCAGCTGTACATATATATTATATACAGTAATATACCCAGGTTATACCAGCATGGTCCATATAACTATATACAGGAGATATATAACTTATACCAGCTGTACATATATAATTATATACAGTATATACCAGGTTATACCAGCATGGTCCATATTAACTATATACATGAGATATATAACTTATACCAGCTGTACATATATAATTATATACAGTATATACCAGGTTATACCCAGCATGGTCCATATCACTATATACAGGAGATATATAACTTATACCAGCTGTACATATATATTATATACAGTATATACCCAGGTTATACCAGCATGGGTCCATATCACTATATACAGGAGATATATAACTTATACCAGCTGTACATATATATTATATACAGTATATACCAGGTTATACCAGCATGGTCCATATCACTATATACAGGAGGTATATAACTTATACCAGCTGTTACATATATATTATATACAGTATATACCAGGTTATACCAGCATGGTCCATATCACTATATACAGGAGGTATATAACTTATACCAGCTGTACATATATATTATATACAGTAAATACCAGGTTATACCAGCATGGTCCACATCACTATATACAGGAGATATATAACTTATACCAGCTGTACATATATATTATATACAGTATATACCCAGGTTATACAGCATGGTCCATATCACTATATATACAGGAGAGATATATAACTTATACCAGCTGTACATATATATTATATACAGTATATACCCAGGTTATACCAGCATGGTCCATATCACTATATACAGGAGATATATAACTTATACCAGCTGTACATATATATTACATACAGTATATACTCAGGTTATACCAGCATGGTCCATATCACTATATGTAGGAGATATATAACTTTTACCAGCTGTACATATATATTATATACAGTATATACCAGATTATACCAGCACGGTCCATATCACTATATACAGGAGATATATAACTTATACCAGCTGTACATATATATTATATACAGTATATACCCAGGTTATACCAGCATGGTCCATATCACTATATACAGGAGATATATAACTTATACCAGCTGTACATATATATTATATACAGTATATACCAGGTTATACCAGCATGGTCCATATCACTATATACAGGAGATATATAACTTATACCAGCTGTACTTATATATTATATACAGTATATACCCAGGTTATACAAGCATGGTCCATATCACTATATACAGGAGATATATAACTTATACCAGCTGTACATATATATTATATACAGTAAATACCAGGTTATACCAGCATGGTCCATATTCACTATATACAGGAGATATATAACTTATACCAGCTGTACATATATATTATATACAGTAATATACCCAGGTTATACAAGCATGGTCCATATCACTATATACAGGAGATATATAACTTATACCAGCTGTACATATATATTATATACAGTATATACCCAGGTTATACCAGCATGGTCCATATCACTATATACAGGAGATCTATAACTTATACCAGCTGTACATATATATTATATACAGTATATACCCAGGTTATACCAGCATGGTCCATATCACTATATACAGGATATATATAACTTATACCAGCTGTACATATATATTATATACAGTATATAACAGGTTATACCAGCATGGTCCATATCACTATATACAGGACATATATAACTTATACCAGCTGTACATATATATTATATACAGTATATACCCAGGTTATACCAGCATGGTCCATATCACTATATACACAGTATATATAACTTATACCAGCTGTACATATATATTATATACAGTATATACCAGGTTATACCAGCATGGTCCATATCACTATATAAAGGAGATATATAACTTATACCAGCTGTACATATATATTATATACAGTATATACCAGGTTATACCAGCATGGTCCATATCACTATATACAGGAGATATATAACTTATACCAGCTGTACATATATATTATATACAGTATATACCAGGTTATACCAGCATGGTCCATATCACTATATACAGGAGATATATAACTTATACCAGCTGTACATATATAATTATATATAGTATATACCAGGTTATACCAGCATGGTCCATATCACTATATACAGGAGATATATAACTTATACCAGCTGTACATATATATTATAAACAGTATATACCCAGGTTATACCAGCATGGTCCATATAACTATATACAGGAGATATATAACTTATTCCAGCTGTACATATATATTATATATAGTATATACCAAGTTATACCAGCATGGTCCATATCACTATATACAGGAGAAACATAACTTATTCCAGCTGTACATATATATTATATACAGTATATACTAGGTTATACCAGCATGGTCCATATCACTATATACAGGAAATATATAACTTATACCAGCTGTACATATATATTATATACAGTATATACCAGGTTATACCAGCATGGTCCATATCACTATATACAATATATATAACTTATACCAGCTGTACATATATATTATATACAGTATATACCAGGTTATACCAGCATGGTCCATATCACTATATACAGGATATATATAACTTATACCAGCTGTACATATATATTATATACAGTATATACCAGGTTATACCAGCATGGTCCATATCACTATATAAAGTAGATATATAACTTATACCAGCTGTACATATATATTATATACAGTATATACCAGGTTATACCAGCATGGTCCATATCACTATACAGGAGATATATAACTTATACCAGCTGTACATATATTTATATACAGTATATACTCAGGTTATACCAGCATGGTCCATATCCCTATATACAGGAGATATATAACTTATACCAGCTGTACATATATATTATATACAGTATATACCAGGTTATACCAGCATGGTCCATATCACTATATACAGTATATATAACTTAAACCAGCTGTACATATACATTATATACAGTATATACAGTATATATCAGCATGGTCCATATCACTATATACAGGAGATATATAACTTATACCAGCTGTACATATATATTATATACAGTATATACCAGATATATTAGCATGGTCCATATCACTATATACAGGAGATATATAACTTATTCCAGCTGTACATATATAATTATATACAGTATATACCCAGGTTATACCAGCATGGTCCATATCACTATATACAGGAGATATATAACTTATACCAGCTGTACATATATATTATATACAGTAAATACCAGGTTATACCAGCATGGTCCATATCACTATATACAGGAGATATATAACTTATACCAGCTGTACATATATATTATATAAAGTATATACTCAGGTTATACCAGCATGGTCCATATCACTATATACAGGAGATATATAACTTATACCAACTGTACATATATATTATATACAGTATATACCAGGTTATACCAGCATGGTCCATTTCACTATATACAGGAGATATATAACTTATACCAGCTGTACATATATAATTATATACAGTATATACCCAGGTTATACCAGCATGGTCCATATCACTATATACAGGAGGTATATAACTTATACCAGCTGTACATATGTAATTACATACAGTATATACCCAGGTTATACCAGCATGGTCCATATCACTATATACAGGAGATATATAACTTATTCCAGCTGTACATATATAATTATATACAGTATATACCCAGGTTATACCAGCATGGTCCATATCACTATATACAGGAGATATATAACTTATTCCAGCTGTACATATATAATTATATACAGTATATACCAGGTTATACCAGCATGGTCCATATCACTATATACAGGAGATATATAACTTATACCAGCTGTACATATATATTATATACAGTATATACCCAGGTTATACCAGCATGGTCCATATAACTATATACAGGAGATATATAACTTATACCAGCTGTACATATATATTATGTACAGTATATACCAGGTTATACCAGCATGGTCCATATAACCATATACATGAGATATATAACTTATACCAGCTGTACATATATAATTATATACAGTATATACCAGGTTATACCAGCATGGTCCATATCACTATATACAGGAGATATATAACTTATACCAGCTGTACATATATATTATATACAGTATATACCAGGTTATACCAGCATGGTCCATATCACTATATACAGGAGATATATAACTTATACCAGCTGTACATATATATTATATACAGTATATACCAGGTTATACCAGCATGGTCCATATCACTATATACAGGAGGTATATAACTTATACCAGCTGTACATATATATTATATACAGTATATACCAGGTTATACCAGCATGGTCCATATCACTATATACAGGAGGTATATAACTTATACCAGCTGTACATATATATTATATACAGTAAATACCAGGTTATACCAGCATGGTCCACATCACTATATACAGGAGATATATAACTTATACCAGCTGTACATATATATTATATACAGTATATACCCAGGTTATACAGCATGGTCCATATCACTATATATACAGGAGAGATATATAACTTATACCAGCTGTACATATATATTATATACAGTATATACCCAGGTTATACCAGCATGGTCCATATCACTATATACAGGAGATATATAACTTATACCAGCTGTACATATATATTACATACAGTATATACTCAGGTTATACCAGCATGGTCCATATCACTATATGTAGGAGATATATAACTTTTACCAGCTGTACATATATATTATATACAGTATATACCAGATTATACCAGCACGGTCCATATCACTATATACAGGAGATATATAACTTATACCAGCTGTACATATATATTATATACAGTATATACCCAGGTTATACCAGCATGGTCCATATCACTATATACAGGAGATATATAACTTATACCAGCTGTACATATATATTATATACAGTATATACCAGGTTATACCAGCATGGTCCATATCACTATATACAGGAGATATATAACTTATACCAGCTGTACTTATATATTATATACAGTATATACCCAGGTTATACAAGCATGGTCCATATCACTATATACAGGAGATATATAACTTATACCAGCTGTACATATATATTATATACAGTAAATACCAGGTTATACCAGCATGGTCCATATCACTATATACAGGAGATATATAACTTATACCAGCTGTACATATATATTATATACAGTATATACCCAGGTTATACAAGCATGGTCCATATCACTATATACAGGAGATATATAACTTATACCAGCTGTACATATATATTATATACAGTATATACCCAGGTTATACCAGCATGGTCCATATCACTATATACAGGAGATCTATAACTTATACCAGCTGTACATATATATTATATACAGTATATACCCAGGTTATACCAGCATGGTCCATATCACTATATACAGGATATATATAACTTATACCAGCTGTACATATATATTATATACAGTATATAACAGGTTATACCAGCATGGTCCATATCACTATATACAGGACATATATAACTTATACCAGCTGTACATATATATTATATACAGTATATACCCAGGTTATACCAGCATGGTCCATATCACTATATACAGTATATATAACTTATACCAGCTGTACATATATATTATATACAGTATATACCAGGTTATACCAGCATGGTCCATATCACTATATAAAGGAGATATATAACTTATACCAGCTGTACATATATATTATATACAGTATATACCAGGTTATACCAGCATGGTCCATATCACTATATACAGGAGATATATAACTTATACCAGCTGTACATATATATTATATACAGTATATACCAGGTTATACCAGCATGGTCCATATCACTATATACAGGAGATATATAACTTATTCCAGCTGTACATATATATGATATACAGTATATACCAGGTTATACCAGCATGGTCCATATCACTATATACAGGAGATATATAACTTATACCAGCTGTACATATATATTATATACAGTATATACCCAGGTTATACCAGCATGGTCCATATCACTATATACAGGAGATATATAACTTATACCAGCTGTACATATATATTATAAACAGTATGTACCCAGGTTGTACTAGCATGGTCCATATCACTATATACAGGATACAATTTATACCAGCTGTACATATATGTTATATACAGTATATACCCAGGTTATACCAGCATGGTCCATATCACTATATACAGGAGATATATAACGTATACCTGCTGTATATATATATATATATATATATATATATATATATATATATATATATATATTATAAACAGTATATACCCAGGTTATACCAGCATGGTCCATATCACTATATACAAGATATATATATAACTTATACCAGCTGTACATATATAATTATATACAGTATATACCAGGTTATACCAGCATGGTCCATATCACTATATACAGGAGATATATAACTTATACCAGCTGTACATATATATTATATACAGTATATACCAGGTTATACCAGCATGGTCCATATCACTATATACAGGAGATATATAACTTATACCAGCTGTACATATATATTATAAACAGTATATACCCAGGTTATACCAGCATGGTCCATATAACTATATACAGGAGATATATAACTTATTCCAGCTGTACATATATATTATATATAGTATATACCAAGTTATACCAGCATGGTCCATATCACTATATACAGGAGAAACATAACTTATACCATCTGTACATATATATTATATACAGTATATACCAGGTTATACCAGCATGGTCCATATCACTATATACAGGAGATATATAACTTATACCAGCTGTACATATATATTATATACAGTATATACCAGATTATACCAGCACGGTCCATATCACTATATACAGGAGATATATAACTTATACCAGCTGTACATATATATTATATACAGTATATACCCAGGTTATACCAGCATGGTCCATATCACTATATACAGGAGATATATAACTTATTCCAGCTGTACATATATAATTATATACAGTATATACCCAGGTTATACCAGCATGGTCCATATCACTATATACAGGAGATATATAACTTATTCCAGCTGTACATATATAATTATATACAGTATATACCAGGTTATACCAGCATGGTCCATATCACTATATACAGGAGATATATAACTTATACCAGCTGTACATATATATTATATACAGTATATACCCAGGTTATACCAGCATGGTCCATATAACTATATACAGGAGATATATAACTTATACCAGCTGTACATATATATTATGTACAGTATATACCAGGTTATACCAGCATGGTCCATATAACTATATACATGAGATATATAACTTATACCAGCTGTACATATATAATTATATACAGTATATACCAGGTTATACCAGCATGGTCCATATCACTATATACAGGAGATATATAACTTATACCAGCTGTACATATATATTATATACAGTATATACCAGGTTATACCAGCATGGTCCATATCACTATATACAGGAGGTATATAACTTATACCAGCTGTACATATATATTATATACAGTATATACCAGGTTATACCAGCATGGTCCATATCACTATATACAGGAGGTATATAACTTATACCAGCTGTACATATATATTATATACAATATATACCAGCATGGTCCATATCACTATATACAGGAGGTATATAACTTATACCAGCTGTACATATATATTATATACAGTAAATACCAGGTTATCCCAGCATGGTCCACATCACTATATACAGGAGATATATAACTTATACCAGCTGTACATATATATTATATACAGTATATACCCAGGTTATACAGCATGGTCCATATCACTATATATACAGGAGAGATATATAACTTATACCAGCTGTACATATATATTATATACAGTATATACCCAGGTTATACCAGCATGGTCCATATCACTATATACAGGAGATATATAACTTATACCAGCTGTACATATATATTACATACAGTATATACTCAGGTTATACCAGCATGGTCCATATCACTATATGTAGGAGATATATAACTTTTACCAGCTGTACATATATATTATATACAGTATATACCAGATTATACCAGCACGGTCCATATCACTATATACAGGAGATATATAACTTATACCAGCTGTACATATATATTATATACAGTATATACCCAGGTTATACCAGCATGGTCCATATCACTATATACAGGAGATATATAACTTATACCAGCTGTACATATATATTATATACAGTATATACCCAGGTTATACCAGCATGGTCCATATCACTATATACAGGAGATATATAACTTATACCAGCTGTACATATAAATTATATACAGTATATACCCAGGTTATACCAGCATGGTCCATATCACTATATACAGGAGATATATAACTTATACCAGCTGTACATATATATTATATACAGTATATACCCAGGTTATACAAGCATGGTCCATATCACTATATACAGGAGATATATAACTTATACCAGCTGTACATATATATTATATACAGTATATACCCAGGTTATACCAGCATGGTCCATATCACTATATACAGGAGATCTATAACTTATACCAGCTGTACATATATATTATATACAGTATATACCCAGGTTATACCAGCATGGTCCATATCACTATATACAGGATATATATAACTTATACCAGCTGTACATATATATTATATACAGTATATAACAGGTTATACCAGCATGGTCCATATCACTATATACAGGACATATATAACTTATACCAGCTGTACATATATATTATATACAGTATATACCCAGGTTATACCAGCATGGTCCATATCACTATATACAGTATATATAACTTATACCAGCTGTACATATATATTATATACAGTAAATACCAGGTTATACCAGCATGGTCCATATCACTATATACAGGAGATATATAACTTATACCAGCTGTACATATATATTATATACAGTATATACCCAGGTTATACAAGCATGGTCCATATCACTATATACAGGAGATATATAACTTATACCAGCTGTACATATATATTATATACAGTATATACCCAGGTTATACCAGCATGGTCCATATCACTATATACAGGAGATCTATAACTTATACCAGCTGTACATATATATTATATACAGTATATACCCAGGTTATACCAGCATGGTCCATATCACTATATACAGGATATATATAACTTATACCAGCTGTACATATATATTATATACAGTATATAACAGGTTATACCAGCATGGTCCATATCACTATATACAGGACATATATAACTTATACCAGCTGTACATATATATTATATACAGTATATACCCAGGTTATACCAGCATGGTCCATATCACTATATACAGTATATATAACTTATACCAGCTGTACATATATATTATATACAGTATATACCAGGTTATACCAGCATGGTCCATATCACTATATACAGGAGATATATAACTTATACCAGCTGTACATATATATTATATACAGTATATACCAGGTTATACCAGCATGGTCCATATCACTATATACAGGAGATATATAACTTATACCAGCTGTACATATATATTATATACAGTATATACCAGGTTATACCAGCATGGTCCATATCACTATATACAGGAGATATATAACTTATTCCAGCTGTACATATATATGATATACAGTATATACCAGGTTATACCAGCATGGTCCATATCACTATATACAGGAGATATATAACTTATACCAGCTGTACATATATATTATATACAGTATATACCCAGGTTATACCAGCATGGTCCATATCACTATATACAGGAGATATATAACTTATACCAGCTGTACATATATATTATAAACAGTATGTACCCAGGTTGTACTAGCATGGTCCATATCACTATATACAGGATACAATTTATACCATCTGTACATATATGTTATATACAGTATATACCCAGGTTATACCAGCATGGTCCATATCACTATATACAGGAGATATATAACGTATACCTGCTGTATATATATATATATATATATATATATATATATATATATATATATATATTATAAACAGTATATACCCAGGTTATACCAGCATGGTCCATATCACTATATACAAGATATATATATAACTTATACCAGCTGTACATATATAATTATATACAGTATATACCAGGTTATACCAGCATGGTCCATATCACTATATACAGGAGATATATAACTTATACCAGCTGTACATATATATTATATACAGTATATACCAGGTTATACCAGCATGGTCCATATCACTATATACAGGAGATATATAACTTATACCAGCTGTACATATATATTATAAACAGTATATACCCAGGTTATACCAGCATGGTCCATATAACTATATACAGGAGATATATAACTTATTCCAGCTGTACATATATATTATATATAGTATATACCAAGTTATACCAGCATGGTCCATATCACTATATACAGGAGAAACATAACTTATACCATCTGTACATATATATTATATACAGTATATACCAGGTTATACCAGCATGGTCCATATCACTATATACAGGAGATATATAACTTATACCAGCTGTACATATATATTATATACAGTATATACCCAGGTTATACCAGCATGGTCCATATCACTATATACAGGATATATATAACTTATACCAGCTGTACATATATATTATATACAGTATATAACAGGTTATACCAGCATGGTCCATATCACTATATACAGGAGATATATAACTTATACCAGCTGTACATATATATTATATACAGTATATACCAGGTTATACCAGCATGGTCCATATCACTATATAAAGTAGATATATAACTTATACCAGCTGTACATATATATTATATACAGTATATACCAGGTTATACCAGCATGGTCCATATCACTATATACAAGAGATATATAACTTATACCAGCTGTACATATATATTATATACAGTATATACCAGGTTATACCAGCATGGTCCATATCACTATATACAGGAGATATATAACTTATACCAGCTGTAAATATATATTATATACAGTATATACCCAGGTTATACCAGCATGGTCCATATCACTATATACAGGAGATATATAACTTATACCAGCTGTACATATATATTATATACAGTATATACTCAGGTTATACCAGCATGGTCCATATCCCTATATACAGGAGATATATAACTTATACCAGCTGTACATATATATTATATACAGTATATACCAGGTTATACCAGCATGGTCCATATCACTATATACAGGAGAAACATAACTTATACCAGCTGTACATATACATTATATACAGTATATACAGTATATATCAGCATGGTCCATATCACTATATACAGAAGATATATAACTTATACCAGCTGTACATATATATTATATACAGTATATACCAGATATATTAGCATGGTCCATATCACTATATACAGGAGATATATAACTTATTCCAGCTGTACATATATAATTATATACAGTATATACCCAGGTTATACCAGCATGGTCCATATCACTATATACAGGAGATATATAACTTATACCAGCTGTACATATATATTATATACAGTAAATACCAGGTTATACCAGCATGGTCCAAATCACTATATACAGGAGATATATAACTTATACCAGCTGTACATATATATTATATAAAGTATATACTCAGGTTATACCAGCATGGTCCATATCACTATATACAGGAGATATATAACTTATACCAACTGTACATATATATTATATACAGTATATACCAGGTTATACCAGCATGGTCCATTTCACTATATACAGGAGATATATAATTTATACCAGCTGTACATATATAATTATATACAGTATATACCCAGGTTATACCAGCATGGTCCATATCACTATATACAGGAGGTATATAACTTATACCAGCTGTACATATGTAATTATATACAGTATATACCCAGGTTATACCAGCATGGTCCATACCACTATATACAGGAGATATATAACTTATTCCAGCTGTACATATATAATTATATACAGTATATACCCAGGTTATACCAGCATGGTCCATATCACTATATACAGGAGATATATAACTTATTCCAGCTGTACATATATAATTATATACAGTATATACCAGGTTATACCAGCATGGTCCATATCACTATATACAGGAGATATATAACTTATACCAGCTGTACATATATATTATATACAGTATATACCCAGGTTATACCAGCATGGTTCATATAACTATATACAGGAGATATATAACTTATACCAGCTGTACATATATATTATGTACAGTATATACCAGGTTATACCAGCATGGTCCATATAACTATATACATGAGATATATAACTTATACCAGCTGTACATATATAATTATATACAGTATATACCAGGTTATACCAGCATGGTCCATATCACTATATACAGGAGATATATAACTTATACCAGCTGTACATATATATTATATACAGTATATACCAGGTTATACCAGCATGGTCCATATCACTATATACAGGGGATATATATCTTATACCAGCTGTACATATATATTATATACAGTATATACCAGGTTATACCAGCATGGTCCATATCACTATATACAGGAGGTATATAACTTATACCAGCTGTACATATATATTATATACAGTATATACCAGCATGGTCCATATCACTATATACAGGAGATATATAACTTATACCAGCTGTACATATATATTATATACAGTAAATACCAGGTTATACCAGCATGGTCCACATCACTATATACAGGAGATATATAACTTATACCAGCTGTACATATATATTATATACAGTATATACCCAGGTTATACAGCATGGTCCATATCACTATATATACAGGAGAGATATATAACTTATACCAGCTGTACATATATATTATATACAGTATATACCCAGGTTATACCAGCATGGTCCATATCACTATATACAGGAGATATATAACTTATACCAGCTGTACATATATATTACATACAGTATATACTCAGGTTATACCAGCATGGTCCATATCACTATATGTAGGAGATATATAACTTATACCAGCTGTACATATATATTATATACAGTATATACCAGGTTATACCAGCATGGTCCATATCACTATATACAGGAGATATATAACTTATACCAGCTGTACATATATATTATATACAGTATATACCAGATTATACCAGCACGGTCCATATCACTATATACAGGAGATATATAACTTATACCAGCTGTACATATATATTATATACAGTATATACCCAGGTTATACCAGCATGGTCCATATCACTATATACAGGAGATATATAACTTATACCAGCTGTACATATATATTATATACAGTATATACCAGGTTATACCAGCATGGTCCATATCACTATATACAGGAGATATATAACTTATACCAGCTGTACTTATATATTATATACAGTATATACCCAGGTTATACAAGCATGGTCCATATCACTATATACAGGAGATATATAACTTATACCAGCTGTACATATATATTATATACAGTAAATACCAGGTTATACCAGCATGGTCCATATCACTATATACAGGAGATATATAACTTATACCAGCTGTACATATATATTATATACAGTATATACCCAGGTTATACAAGCATGGTCCATATCACTATATACAGGAGATATATAACTTATACCAGCTGTACATATATATTATATACAGTAAATACCAGGTTATACCAGCATGGTCCATATCACTATATACAGGAGATATATAACTTTTACCAGCTGTACATATATATTATATACAGTATATACCAAGTTATACCAGCATGGTCCATATAACTATATACAGGAGATATATAACTTATACCAGCTGTACATATATATTATATACAGTATATACCAGGTTATACCAGCATGGTCCATATCACTATATACAGGAGATATATAACTTATACCGACTGTACATATATATTATATATAGTATATACCAGGTTATACCAGGTTATACCTTCGCGGTTGGATGGTACAAGCTATTTGACCGCCGGCGGAGACAAATTTGCGAGCTAAGTGCCTCACTATTTCATAGTTTCACATTTGCATCTATTACACCATAGCTGTATAGTCTCCATGTTTTATCTGCATGTTCATGTTTCACCTATATCCTTGTGCTAGCAGTGTGCTGCTGTATTCTTCTGTTGCTGTATATCTAGCCTAGTAGCGTGCACCTGTAGGCCAGGTCCATATAATAGTTTGGTATCAACTAAAGTGCTGGCTGACTTATTCTTTGTCTGTATTGCACATACGGGGGAGTGGCTACCTCCATGTTGGCCTTGCACCCCACCCACCTCTATCAGGTGTATATAAGGTGTCTTGGATGTTCCAGATCCTGCCATGCTTACTGAACTGTTCACACAGAGGCATATTCACAGTGTAGGGTCCGTCCCAGGAGGCCACCTTATCGCGGTGGGACGGTCCAAGCTATTTGACCGCCGGCGGAGACAAATTTGCGAGCTAAGTGCCTCACTATTTCATAGTTTCACATTTGCATCTATTACACCATAGCTGTATAGCTCTCCATGTTTTATCTGCATGTTCATGTTTCACCTATATCCTTGTGCTGGCAGTGTGCTGCTGTATTCTTCTGTTGCTGTATATATATATATACTTATTTATGTTATATGCATATTATATACGAACGGCATATTATAAGTGTAAGTATAATATATATATATATATATATATATATATATATATATATATATATATATATATATAATAAATATGTGTATATATATTGCATATGATCTATATATTTTTTCCATGTATTCATTTTAATATGAATTTATTCAGTTTTCATCCGGTTACTGTATATTTATCAAGGGGTCTGCAGTATGAATTTATTCAGGAGTATTTTCAGAGATCAGGGGACTAAATTTATTTAGGGGTTCGAGTTAGAATCGAGGGGTCTAGTGGATGAGGAGCTCAGTTATTTCTGTAGGCCGCCATTCCTTGTTTTTCACCATTTACCGTTTCTAAATTTCACAAGATGTTTTCAGGACATTTTGTTTTCTCATTTATTGAAGTCCTCATGTACTTTCCTCTTCACATTCTTCAGCTCATCTTGACGCACATTTTTTTTTTTTTTAATTATTTGTTTCTGGGACTGCTTTTTGTTTGTAGCATTGTTCCATCTCAAACTCTTAACTGTTTCTTAGTCAGATCTTGACAAATCCTAGTCATCAGGTTGCCATATTTATTGAGAATTTAATCCTGGAATCAAGTTTGTCAGCCACTTGACCGGTGGTGGTGGCATATAACAGCTGACCTATCCCCTTTTAACCCCTTAAGGACTCAGGGTTTTTCCGTTTTTGCACTTTCGTTTTTTCCTCCTTACCTTTTAAAAATCATAACCCTTTCAATTTTCCACCTAAAAATCCATATTATGGCTTATTTTTTGCGTTGCCAATTCTACTTTGCAGTGACATTAGTCATTTTACCCAAAAATGCACGGAGAAACGGAAAAAAAAATCATTGTGCGACAAAATCGAAAAAAAAACGCCATTTTGTAACTTTTGGGGGCTTTCGTTTCTACGCAGTGCATATTTCGGTAAAAATTACACCTTATCATTATTCTGTAGGTCCATACGGTTAAAATGATACCCTACTTATATAGGTTTGATTTTGTCGCACTTCTGGAAAAAATCATAACTACATGCAGGAAAATTTATACGTTTAAAAATGTCATCTTCTGACCCCTATAACTTTTTTATTTTTCCACGTATGGGGAGGTATGAGGACTCATTTTTTGCGCCGTGATCTGAAGTTTTTATCGGTATGATTTTTGTTTTGATCGGACTTTTTGATCACTTTTTATTCATTTTTTAATGATATAAAAAGTGACCAAAATACGCTTTTTTGGACTTTGGAATTTTTTTGCGCGTACGCCATTGACCGTACGGCTTAATTAATGATATATTTTTATAGTTCGGACATTTACGCACACGGCGATACCACATATGTTTATTTTTTATTATTTTTACACTGTTTTATTTTTTTTATGGGAAAAGGGGGGTGATTCAAACTTTTATTAGGGAAGGGGTTAAATGACCTTTATTAACACTTTTTTTTTACATTTTTTTTGCAGTGTTATAGGTCCCATAGGGACCTATAACACTGCACACACTGATCTCTAATGCTGATCACTGGCGTGCATTAACACGCCTGTGATCAGCATTATCGGCGCTTGACTGCTCCTGCCTGGATCTCAGGCACGGAGCAGTCATTCGTCGATCGGACACCGGGGAGGCAGGTAAGGGCCCTCCCGGTGTCCAATCAGCTGTTCGGGACGCCGCGATTTCACCGCGGCGGTCCCGAACAGCCCGACTGAGCAGCCGGGTCACTTTCACTTTCACTTTAGAAGCAGCGGTCAGCTTTGACCGCCGCTTCTAAAGGGTTAATACCGCACATCGCCGCGATCGGCGATGTGTGGTATTAGCCGCGGGTCCCGGCCGTTGATTAGCGCCGGGACCGACGCGATATGATGCGGGATCGCGGCGCGATCCCGCTTCATATCGCGGGAGCCGGCGCAGGACGTAAATATACGTCCTGCGTCGTTAAGGGGTTAATCTAGTGCTAAGTTAACTGTGCCGGAATGGAGGCTGCTCTGTGCTGCCCTTGGTGGGGACTAGCAAAACTTCTTTTGCACTGCCTCTCACTTAGATGCTCCTGTGCTCATGATAAGCTGTCATCAGGAGTAAGGGAGACCCAGGGCCAGCGTTAGGGCGGGGCAAACCAGGCAATTGCCCAGGGCATCCATCCCCCTGCCAGCTGCTCAGTAGCGGATCAGCAGCCTGCTGCATCCCAGCCGAGGTCAATTTAAAACAGTGACACCTTTTCTATTTTTTCATATTTCCTTACCAGACAAGCAGGGCTCTGTACACTGAGGACAAGCATGACTCTGTACACTGAGGACAAGCAGGGCTCTGTACACTGAGGACAAGCAGTGCTCTGTACACTGAGGACAAGTAGGGCTCTGTACACTGAGGACAAACGGGCTCTGTACACTGAGGACAAGGGGGGCTCTGTACACTGAAGACAAGCGGGGCTCTGTACGCTGAGGACAAGCAGGGCTCTGTACACTGAGAACAAGCAGGGCTCCGTACACTGAGGACAAGCGGGCTCTGAGCACTGAGGACAAGTAGGGCTCTGTACACTGAGGACTAACGGGCTCTGTACAGTGAGGACAAGGGGGGCTCTGTACACTGAGGACAAGCAGGGTTCTGTACACTGAGGACAAGCAGGGCTCTGTACACTGAGGGCAAGCAGGGCTCTGTACACTGAGGACAAGCAGGGCTCTGTACGCTGAGGACAATCAGGGCTCTTTACACTGAGGACAAGCAGGGCTCTGTACACTGAGGACAAGCAAGGCTCTGTACACTTAGGACAAGCAGGGCTCTGTACACTGAGGACAAGCAGGGCTCTGTACACTGAGGACAAGCGGGGCACTGTACACTGAGGACAAGCGGGGCTCTGTACACTGAGGACAAGCAGGGCTCTGTACACTGAGGACAAGCAGGGTTCTATACACTGAGGAGAAGCAGGGTTCTGTACACTGAGAACAAGCAGGGCTCTGTATACTGAGGACAAGCAGGGCTCTGTACACTGAGGACAAGCAGGGCTCTGTACACTGAGGAAAAGCAGAACTCCGTACACTGAGGACTAGCGGGGCTCTGTACACTGAGGACTAGCGGGGCTCTGTACACTGAGTACAAGAAGGGCTCTGTACACTGAGGACAAGCGGGGCTCTGTACACTGAGGACAAGCAGGGCTCTGTACACTGAGGACAAGCAGGGAACTGTACATAGCGGACAAGCAGGGCTCTGTACACTGAGGACAAGCGGGGCTCTGTGCAGTGAGGTTCTGTGACACGCCCCCGGCTCACATAGCAGAATTATTGACAAGCCAGGAGCCTGCATTGAGCCCTGCTTGTCCCACCCAAAGTTCCCGTATTTTGACTCTGCACACAGGTAATAGCTGCAAGACAAGATTTGTTTTTGACCAAAAATATACACACTTGTAACCCCTTTCCGCTAAATCATGTACATGTACGTGGTGATTAGGGTTGACTTCTCGCATTACCACACACATGTACCTGATGAGATAAGACTGTCACAGCGCCGCTTGGTGCTGTCACAGTTTATTGAGCTTTGCTGTGCTGCATAGCTGAGCCTCCCTGAAGCTGGCCAGGGACCAATCGCAGTGGTCCCAGGACGGCGATCGCTACTATTGGACCATCAGTACAGACAGACCAATAGCAGGGATCTGGTGCGGGTCTCCCCCTTCCCCCTCTCCTCCGTGGCTTCACTCGGTGGTGAGGGGGGCACCATTGGAAGAGGCCAACCGTGGGCCCTCTGGATCAGAGCTGCGCTCCTATCCTGGGTTAACCCTGTGGACGCTGCGGTCACTGATACCGCAATGTCTATTAGGGTAACAGAGGTAGGGAGCTCAGGTATTAACTGCTCGACGCTCAGCAAAGTGAAAGCGGAGTGCCGATGGTTGCCCTGGTAACCGGAGGCCTTACACTGGCCTCCGTTGTCATGGCAATCCGAGCAATCAGTTCCTACCTATGGTAGGGACTGATCTGTCCTATGCCTTTCAGCACTGACAGACATAAGCATAATTCAATGGAGTACAGATGTGTACTTCATTGGATTATGTGTATAATAGTAAAAAAAAAAAAAAAAAAAAAGTGAAAAAAGGGGGGAAAGTGAAAAAATAAAAAAAAAGACTAAAAATTTGAAAAAAAAAAAAGGGGAAAAATGAAAGAAAAAAAATTTGATTTTTTCTAAAAATAATAAAATAAATTATCAATGTGTATAATACACCCCCCAAAATGGTCCCCCCAAATACATCAACATGTCCCGCAAAAAAAGAGTAATCGCACAATTACGTCAGTGAAAAATTAAAAAGTTACAGCTCACAGAATGCGGCGACTTACAAACATGATTTAAAAAATAAATAGTTTTAATGTCATAAATGAACTTAAATATTTTAAAAAGTATATAAATTTGGTATCGCTGTAATCATATCAACCTGCAGAGTAACGTTAACCTGTCATTTATACCGCATGACGGGCGACCTAAAAAAATAAAATAAAAAACAACCACAGAATAGATTTTAGAGTGTCACATGTACCCCAGAAAGGTACCAATGAAAGCGTCAACTTGTCTCCCAAAAATATTGCACCCCAAGGCCCCTGCAATTTTATATGATGCAAACAAAATATCATAAACTAAAAGGATGACCCAAAATCCACACAGAGCACTTTCTGAGGCCCGTCTGAGAGACACGTATGGGATACATATGGGATATTTCTAAACATGTCAGAATTTGGGGAATAATTCTTGAGTTTCATTTCTTTGTGAACACCTATTGTGTTACCGGAAAAAAAAATTATTAAAATGAAAAAACTACAAAAAAATAACATTTTAAAATTCTGCCTCCACTTTGCTTTTATTTCTGTGAAGTGCCTAAAGGGTTAATAAATGTCTTTAATGTTATTCTGACTACTTTAAGGGGTGCAGTTTATAAAATGGGGTGATTTTTGGAAGTATCTTACACACAGGACCCTCAATTCCACTGCAGAACTGAACTGGTCCCTGAAAAATCTGATTTAGCTATTTTCTTGGAAATCTTAAAAATTGCTACTAAACTTATAAACCCTCTAACATTCTAAAAAAAGTAAAAGAATGTTTATCAAATAATGGGAACATACCGTATATACTCGAGTATAAGCCGAGTTTTTCATCACAATTTTTCGTGCTCAAAACACCCACCTTGGCTTATACTCGAGTGAACCAGGTTGAAGACCACTGCAGCCTTCGTCATCATCCAGCCCCCCATCCCCCCCTTAGTTTTGTACTCACCTCCGCTCGACGGGATGTTCGGGTGAGCTGGCCCGGGCCATCTGTGCTGCAGGACCGTCTGGAAGGGAGGGATAGTCGTTCCGGGCTGTCTATCTTCACCGGGTAGGCCTCTTCTCCACGCTTCGGGCCCGGCCCCGGAATAATGACGTTGCCTTGACGACGACGCACAGGGACGTTGAAGGGGGGGGGGGGGGATGATGACAGGGTAATGATGAAGGGGGGGATGATGACACGGTAATGATGAAGGGGGGGATGATGACAGGGTAATGATGAAGGGGGGATGATGAAAGGGTAATGATGACAGGGTAATGATGAAGGGGGGATGATGAAAGGGTAATGATGAAGGGGGATGACGAAAGGGTAATGATGAAGGGGGGGATGATGACAGGGTAATGATGAAGGGGGGATGACGAAAGGGTAATGATGAAGGGGGGGATGATGACAGGGTAATGATGAAGGGGGGGATGATGACAGGGTAATGATGAAGGGGGGATGATGAAAGGATAACAATGAAGGGGGGGATGATGAAGGGGGGGGATCATGACAGGGTAATGATGATGAAGGGTGGATGATGACAGGGTGATGATGAAGGGGGGGATGATGACAGGGTGATAATGAAGGGGGGGATGATGAAGGGCGGATGATGAAGGGGGGATGATGACAGGGTAATGATGATGAAGGGGGGATGACGAAAGGGTAATGATGAAGGGGGGGATGATGACAGGGTAATGATGAAGGGGGGGATGATGACAGGGTAATGATGAAGGGGGGATGATGAAAGGGTAACAATGAAGGGGGGGATGATGAAGGGGGGATCATGACAGGGTAATGATGATGAAGGGTGGATGATGACAGGGTGATGATGAAGGGGGGGATGATGACAGGGTGATAATGAAGGGGGGGATGATGAAGGGCGGATGATGAAGGGGGGATGATGACAGGGTAATGATGATGAAGGGGGGATGATGACAGGGTAATGATGAAGGGGGGATGATGACAGGTGATGATGAAGGGGGGATGATGACAGGGTAATGATGATGAAGGGGGGATGATGACAGGGTAATGATGAAGGGGGGATGATGAAGGGGGGATGATGAAGGGGGGATGATGAAGGGGGGATGATGACAGGGTGATGATGAAGGGGGGATGATGACAGGGTGATGATGAAGGGGTGATGATGATGAAGGGGGATGATGACAGGGTGATGATGATGGGGGTGTTAATGACGGGGGTCTGGATGATGATGGGGTCTGGATGATGACAGGGGGGATGATGTATTTCCCACCCTAGGCTTATAGTCGAGTCAATAACTTTTCCTGGGTATTTGGGGTGAAATTAGGGGCCTCGGCTTATATTCGGGTCGGCTTATACACGAGTATATACTGCAAAGTAGACATATTGCATATGTGAATGAATCATTCATTTGGTGTGACAGGGCTATTTTTTGTACGAGCAGAAAATATAAAATCTAGAAAAATGTAAATTTTTCTTTTCTATCGCAATTTTGTTTTACAAAAACTGCTAAATATATCAATAAAAATTAACCTCCAATGTAAAGTACAATATGTCATGAAAAAGCAATCTCAGAATCTCTTTCATAAGTGAAAGCGTTCCAAAGTTATTACCAAATGAGTGGACGCATGTCAGATTTGGAAAATTTGCCTTGGTCATTAAAGGGGTACTCCGACCCTAAGACATCTTATCCCCTATCCAAAGGATTGGGGATAAGATGTCTGATCGCGGGGGTCCCGCCGCTGGGGCCCCCCACAATCTAGCATGCAGCACTCACCTGTGAGCACTGCAGGAAACGCTGGAGGCTCCAAGTCTTATGCCTCCCTACCACTGGGACGGAGTATCGTGACATCATGACTCCACCCCCGGGTGACATCATGCCCCACCCCCTCAATGCAAGTCTATGGGAGGGGGCGTGACGGCCCTCCGATAGCTCGAGGTTATGATAACTATGATTGCAGTATTACATTTTGTGGTGTTCTTTATCTAGTAGGGTCAAGGAATATTATCCTGTGTTTATTGAGTAGTGTTGAGCGGCATAGGCCATATTCGAATTCGCGAATATTCGCCAATATATGGATGAATATTCGCCATATTCGCGAATATCGCATATTCGTAATATTCTCGTTTTATTTTCGCATATGTGAATTTCGCGCGTGCGGAAAAAATTAGCATATGCGAATTTTCGTATATGCGAAAATTAGCATATGCTAATTTTCGCATATGCGAAAATTCGCACACCAGTCTCACACAGTAGTATTAGAGCCTTCTTACACCACATAAGCTGGAAGCAGAGAGGGATGATCACTGTGATGTGTACTGTGAAGAAAAAAAAAAGAACGAATATTCGTAATTACGAATATATAGCGCTATATTCGCGAATATTCGCGAATTCGCGAATATGCAATATTCGCAAATAAAATTTGAATTGCGAATATTCACGAGCAACACTATTATTGAGCCAACACAAAATGTCATTGGTACATTCCAAATAAAATTCTAATGAGTGTTATTTGCTGTTCCAGTTAAGATATAAAGTCTATAGATGTGGTCAGTAATATGGCGCTAACACGCTTCACTTGGCTAACCGCGTAAACACACAGCAGCCGGTACACACCTGAAACATATTAGCGGGGGGGGGGGGGGGGGGGGCACACTTTCCAAACAGCCTGGGGCACATGGTTCTCTTAATCTGCCCCTCAGAGCCCAATGTAGCTTCTTGGCTAGAGCTGTATTGATAAAAAACATTTACCGTCCATGATCTAAATTTTACTCCATAATATTTTGCTCCATAAATGAATCTTTATAAAAAGTTGAGTATTGTCTTAAGTTCTAGATTCCTGGTAAAGTCCATAGGATCCATAGGATATATCAGATTGGACACAGATGAGCGCGGTCACGGAGGGCTCAGCCCACGGTTCTCCAGGACATCGTCCTATTTCCTATTTTGAAATACCGTAATTATTTTCTTGTGTAGCTTCTATAAGGACGTCCATTGTAAGAGATGTTGTAAGTTTTTAGTTATACAGAAACTGGCAAAGATAAAACCCTTTCTATGTATTCATGCAGGTATGTATGTGTGCATGTAGGTATGTAGGAATGTATGTATTTAGGTATGTATGTATTTAGGTCTGTAGATATGTATGAAGGCACATATGTATGTATGTAATGTATGTATGTATGTATCTGTGCAAGTATATAGGTATGTATGTGTGCATGTAGGTATGTAGGAATGTATGTATTTAGGTATGTATGTATTTAGGTATGTAGATATGTATGAAGGCATGTATGTATGTATGTAATGTATGCATGTATGTATCTGTGTAAGTATATAGGTATGTATGTGTGCATGTAGGTATGTAGGAATGTATGTATTTAGGTATGTATGTATTTAGGTCTGTAGATATGTATGAAGGCATGTATGTATGTATGTATGGATGCATTTATGTATGTATGTATGTAAGTATATAGGTATGTATGTATGTAGATATGTATATTTAGGGGTGTATGTATGTATGTATGTAGATATGTATATAGGCATATGTTTATGTAAGTATGTATGTATGTAGGTAAGAAGGTATGTATGTAGGTAGATATCTATCTATCTCACTGACTGGTTATATAAACCAATGTTTGGTGGAGGTCTCCCAGTATATAGATTTCAGGTTGGAGCATGAGGGAACCTTTTAAAACTCAACTTTTATTATGTTACTTTATAAAAATATTAGAAATTGCCCAATATAATAATTAGTGAAAAGTTCTGAATATAGTCTTTTGTTATGCACCATATATCTCTTGTCTCCTTTTATGTGCGTTTATTGTTCATAAATGGATGCGCCAATGTGCATTATAATTTATCTCAGTATTCCTCACGTTGGATGTGGGTGTCCATGTTTTTTTTAGAAAAAATGTCACCATAAGCTTTGGGTGTGCTACTATTTCTGGTCACAATTAGCCTTGTATGTCCAGATAGTTATTGCATATAGTCCGGCATATTTTGTGCATAGAATGTGCTACTGTGTCTAGTCACCGGTGTGCTTGTATGTCCAGAT